>NC_077231.1:41447830-41730330 GCF_027887165.1 Monodelphis domestica
ATGTAGAGAGAAAACTCTCTGGAAATTAAAAAAAAAAAGGAGAAGCAAAGATGGAAACCGTGCCACCCCCTTCCAATGTCCCTCCCTCCCCATCCTAAGAGGACTTTAAAGATGTTTTAAAACTCTCAAGAAGTTTCCATTCTGTGCCCCCAAATCTCAATTTTATTCTTTCTCATACACCCACCCACTCTACTCGCCCCTTGTAATTTCCTAGAGGGAAAAAAAAAGTCCAAAAGTTGAACAGATCTAAGTTAAGGAAGGAGAGAGGGAGAGACAGACAGACAGAGAGGTTTCTCAAAATTCAGATGTGCCTACTATCACTTGGATGCTCTACTGAATTTTTAAAGCATCCCTTCCCAGTTTTCCTAAATATACAAATGCAAAAAGACTTTTAGTCCGATTTATTTTAACCATCTTCTACCCTTAATCAGTCATGCCACTTAATCTGAATGAAATGTTCACTATTCAGGACCAGAAGGGTTTCCTAGACTTGATGATTCAGTGGATAAATAATTATGATCTGTACTATTCAGAATTCATATACCATTAATGAGTTGATTAGTTACTACAAACTAGGACCCTTTAAACAATTTTTAAATGAAAACAATGGATGGTTTTATTATTTATTTTTACCCCAGGGTATCCCAGACCCCTTTCTTGTCATACAATCCCTAATCTTCAAACTATCTCCATAAGTAATTTCCAAGGAGGAAAGTTTCTTAAAGAAAAAGTGTTGTTTACTTTCTAACAAAAGACACTTAGATTTTTAAAGAATATGCCAACTATGCAAGAGAAATGAAGAATTGAAACCACTATCCCAATATTTCAAATACTCACCTACCCCATGCAAACTGCCTTAATTATCTGGAAATTTCAGAAAAAGGGATTATTTGGACCTGAAAATTCTGGCTAATTTCTCCAGTCCTTCTCAGTGAATGTGCACTTTAGATTGTAGTGGAAAAGTATGAATGTAAGTTCTAAGTATGAAGACAAAATCATTTGTAGTCTTTACGATAAACCTGACTACAAATTGTCTTTCACTTTTCCAGAATGGAGTATAATTGAGCTATGTATTGCGGTTATATGAAAACTATGTAAGATGGAGATCTGATATTCATATGCAATGATTTCATTTTCAAGAGTTTTAGCATTTCCAGTGCGGAACTGTGAGAAATCTACATATTACTACATTTAGGACATGCCACCATGTCATTCCTTTGTTAACTTTCAGAGCTGAAATGATGTCTTGTTTTCATATGCAAAGCAGAATTTCCTCTTTGAACACTTAGGTTCAATGTATAGTTATTTCCTCTTTCTGTAAACTCTGTATCATCATTCATTTACTCATGAACTGCATGAGTTCTAAAAGTTCAGTTGAACAATTCAGGCTGATAATAGAGTCCGAGGGGAAATTTACTTTAGACATTCTTGCCACAATAGCATGTTTTTCTGTGTTTAGGAGCCAACAGGTGAGCCCTCTCCTAAAAGGCCCAGAGGAAGACCTAAAGGAAGCAAAAACAAGAGTCCCTCAAAAGCTGCCCAAAAGGTGAGATTTTCTGGCAAAGATCTTCCAACAATGCTAATTTCTCAGTATCAATTTCCTTGTCATCTCAATCACTGAAGGTTCAAACCTGAGGATTTGTTCCATTTGGATAACTTAAGAGACACATTTCTCAGATTTTACATTTGTAAGATGTAATATAGGAGTTAACTTTTTTTTTTTCCAGGAGGACCCTAAGGGCAGAACACATGAAGATAATTTGGTTATTTTTATTCTCTCTCTCTCTCTCTCTCTCTCTCTCTCTCTCTCTCTCTCTCTCTCTCTCTCTCTCTCTCTCTCTCTCTTTCTGTCTACCTACTACCTCTTAAAAACACACACACACACTATAATCACTATCAATATCAAGAGGGAGCAGAAAAGATTCCAATGTAATTACTAAGATCTCTATTAATTAAATTAGTTAAAAAATTAAACATTTTGCCTAGTTGTGGAATTTGAAATTTTTCCTTAGAAAAAAAATGAAGATTCATTTCCTGTGTTCTTATTTACATTACCACTTCAAATCAAATCCCTCTATTAAAGCTAAGTGCTTTGTCAAACATGTGGTAATTCAAAGCAAATCCAATTATGTGTTTATGGAAATAAGTGCATTTCTTAAAATTTACAGCTTTAAAATGTGATGGTAATATAAACTGATTGTGAGTTACAACATCAATGACTTACATTGAATATTGTTGGATAATCTATTTTAAAGAGTTTCCCTTTTCTTTTTTTTTTACTTTAAATGATATTGGACAACTTTAATTATTTCAACAAATTGTGACAAATAAAACTTTTATGATTCAAAAGTCCATTAATAATTTGTTATATAGTACAGTGTAGAATCCAGTCAATTCTAAGATTCAGGATGTCACTAAGTAAACCCTCAATGATAAGTTCAAATAACAGTTTCTTCCCATTTGGCTGAGTTTGATTCGAAAAGGTTATATAGTAGAATCCATTGCATGTATGGAAAATTTTTGGTGAACAGAATGAGTTGTGTGAAGCCTTGAAAATAAATACAGGAGTCAGATTTCTGTAGTATATAAGTATGTAACACTAAAGGTCAGGACTAGTCTCCTAACTTAGAGATATAAAGAATGGATGAAAATCAAAGTTCAACATGTTTAGGAATAAATTATGATGTTTGGGATAGATAGTTATCTGAACAGTAGATCTCTGAAGAATGAATGTATGTGTGTGTGTGTCTGTGTGTGTGTTGAAAAAGAACTAAGGACTCATCAAATTGTGGTTAATTTTTCTGTGTGGTTTACTTTGTGCCTGTGGGCCCTGACCATGTCATCATATGTGATAGTTTCAATGTTATACATTTCCATAGCAACTTGTGATAAATATTCACTTGTTGAGGGAGTGAATATGGTTTCATGTCTGTCTTATTTTTAACTGTTTGGAATAGTTGGTTGAGTGTTCATATTTACAGTATGTGCTTAAATTCACATTAGTTTCCCAGAATCTAGACAAGGAATGAGCCATATTTTAATCAATAGATCTGGAAGTGATTTTATATTTAAAATTAGAAGAAATATCTTGGTTATGTGAAAGAGTTGATTTTTTGTTTCTTACTCTTTATTTGCTATTGAATTAACTAAAATTAATTTTACAAAAGATAACTTTTAAAAAACAAAAATAGCAAATCCAAACTCTAGCTTGCTTTGCTTGAAACAAAGACTTAAATTTTGACCAAATTGTGTGTTTAAAAATTCATTGTGAAGTCCTCCAGGAAGAATCTTTACATTTCTTGCCCCTCCTTCCACTGAAGTATAAAATCATTTATGCTGGAAGAAATTTTTACATTTCTTCCCCCTTCCCTCCACTGAACTTTAAAATCATTTATGCAGGGAGATTCCTGCATAAATGATTTTAAAGTTCAGTGGAGGGAGGGGCAATTTACTGAATTTACTGAAATCAAAGTGGAATTAAAAAAAAGTTATTTCACCTTTTTGAGTTGGAAATATTTACCTGATAACTGAGAAAACTCAAAGCCCTGCTTAGAAGGAAAACCAAGAGATATGTGCCTCATTTGCCTTTTTAAGAACTATACTAACAAACAGTACTGTCTGTGCTCCTGAATTATGTCTGATTTGCTTTTAGTTTCTTTCATAACAGGCCTTTTAAAATGGACATGCTTCTTATACTCTATTCACTAGCATTTGGTAAATCTACAAGTTTTCAGAATTAAAACATTTCCAAATGCCCAGTTTTCTGACTATTTTCTAGAGAAAGATTCCCTTTTAAAAAATCTTTTAATCTGATACTATCAATCCAAATTACACAATTATTCCATGCTATGCACCTATAAGAATTTCTGTCATTGAGGCAACTCAGAAAACTTGCCTCTAGATAGTCTTATTTTCCCTTGATCTTAAAAATTAAGCTTTGGTTAGAGGAAATATTTCTTTGAATTTGTGAAATAATAAATCACATCGCTGAACCTTAAAGTCTTTGAAAACAATATTAATTAACTTTATCAGATCCTTTACAAAGGAACTTAGCTGAAGAATAGTTGTATTTTCCAAGTAAATACATAGGAGAGTTCATATCAAATCCATAGGAAGTTATAGCTAGACTATTGGTATGTTCTCATAATTAGCTAATTGGGTGTTCTCTTGTGAATCACTGCACATCATCATGAAAAATATATCACAGAAAGTGGTAGGAGACTCTAACAACTACACAAATTTTTACTAATACTAATATATAATATTAATGATTTAATTAGTGTTATATTGGCAATAATCAGTGCTCTTAAATTGATAAAAGAAAAGCTTGGGATTTGGATTGTGTGGAGTGTTTAAAATTTCTTGGGGCATGATGTTTCTCTACTAGTGGAGTTTGTGTTTGGTTGGACTTAGTAAACTGGCCTTGGGGCATTTGAAAACAAATTGTTCTTGTTAGGAAATTAGCAATATGAAACTTGACAATGCATGCAGAATGTTGTAAGACCAATTGGACAACCCATAAAATAGCAATTTTACTATAATTTCAGGTCAGAAAAAAATTGATTTAGACATAACATATTAATTTGTTTAGAAATAAACAAATACAACTTGTAATTTGGACTACTGGGGGGGGGGAAGAACAACTGACCTATTTTTAAAATGAAGGAAAAGAAAATGCCTAGATATGCCTAGACTAAGTGTGTGCCAATTTACAGTATGCTAATATCCCTTAAATGAGGACTGAGAATTTTTTTCCTGAGCCCAATTCATGTTGATACTGTTTCAAATTCATCAGATAGAAAATGACTAATGTGTTTTTCCCTTTGTTTTTTTTTTAACAAATAATAAATAACCACTAAAATGATGTGCTTTTACCTTTTTATCTAGGTTTTCATTTCTTAGATTGAGGGAATTGGTTTTCATTAGTTTTTCTCTCAGTTCCCTTATAACTCTTCTGTGTCTCTCATGTTTGTACTTTCTAGCATAATGTTTCCCTTGTTTAGAATGAAGAAAACAATTTTCTTCCAAGGAATTTTTGTTGTTGTTGTTACCTTTTATCACAATTTAAAAAACGAAATAGGTCACTTAAATATCTGGCTTACAGAAGAGTCATTTTTAATATCAAAAGCTGACGATCACCCTAGTATTTTTGAAAAGCTTTTTCTAAGGTTGTTTTAAATTTTAATTGGAGGGAAGTTCAATTTTAAGGAGGTCTCCAGGTGAGATAAATCAATTAAACTTTCATATTATGGTCAGTTTTATTCTTCAAAGCCCAATGGACAATGAAATTCATAATCATCCAGATAAAATATATGCTTGATCTCTTTTTTATGTGTTTAAGTTAGCACAGTGCCTGGCTCAGAGGAATTGTTATATCAATGCTCACCCCCTTCCTTTCTTCATTCCCTTTAAATTGTGCCTATATCCTGACTTTACTTTGCCAGTGTAGACTAAGCCTAAATAACAACTGCACAGGGGAACATTGTGCTTGTCAAGCTTCCTGTTTACAACTTCTTTAGTACTGATTCTATCCATTGTATTTACAGATTATTACCAACAGTCCACAATCATGATCGATTTTTTTCTTCCTAACTGGTTGTTTCAGATAAATCTTTATATCTTTTTGATGATGTCCCCAATCAAGGGACATTTCAAAGTGTAGGGGAGGTGAGCAGCAAAGAGAGCCCCCAGAACCTGTTTTGTTGGCAAATTCAAGGAAGATGATTTGGGGCTTATAAATCGGCTCCTCCCCCAAATATGGGCACTGGGCTATTAAGATTTTTAGTTTTACTCTTCCAGACAATAGTCTTACACTTGAAGGTTGCCATGTCTCTGCCTACATTTCCAAGGAAAAACCCAGAATTTGCAGTTCATCAAAGTCCCCCAAAGGGAACTTTGATCCCTAATTCTTTACAAAATTTGGTACAAATTTGTACATGTTTCCTCATAACTACTCCTCTTTGGGGAATGTAGCTGCAACCTCCCTCTGACTCTCACTGATATCTTCTTTGCCCCCAAACCAGTTTCTGGCTCTAAACCAGAGATAATGTTCAAACTAAGGAAGAAACAAATACATTATCCTTGTTTTAGAAAGGAACCTGTGGGTAGGGGAAAACCTTCTCTTCCCTAGAGTTGACAGCAGCAGCCTCTTTTCTGAAAGCTATCAATTACTCTGACTGACCTATACTACTGATACATTTTTATCTTGAGGTCTCAGCAGATCATTTTGCGGAGGAGATAGGATATACAAGATTGCGATTATGTTGCATTGGGGTTCTTACTTGACAAGAGATCAATGCCAAAGAGCATTTTATGTCAGTTAAATAATTCATACCTGTGGTCTTGTCTTTGTTAATTGACTTAATGCTGTTTCAGAGCCCTCTTGGAACTTCTTGGGTGGTAATGGATCATGCAAATTTCACTACCCGGTCTCTCTTGGTTCCATGCTATCTGCCATGGATCTCTTTCCTGTTAGGAAGGAGCTAATGGTGAACAATGACTCATTAAATGGAGCACTAACTGTATGTTTGCTTAAATGCCCCCTTCCAAGTTTTTGAAGGATACCTTCTATTTGGGTTATCCAGGTGTGGTGTGGACATGCTAACCTGTTACATGTTCATCCCAGGAGCTCTGCTCAAAAGGTTGCTTTTGAGAAATGTCATTGTTATTCACCATTTTGGTTTTAAAAGAAAAAGGTAGAGAGTAAGAGGAGTTGGATCAAAATCTGAATCTGTTCTCTTTCTTTGCATTTAGGATTAAGTTAGATCTGTTTATATAATGAAGCCAGATATGTCTCTATCATTGGTAACACGATGAGATATACGCCTATCCTCTTGATACTGAAAAATTGACAAGAGAATTTTTAAAAAATTTAAATTTTAAAACATTAAAAATGCAATGTAAGGAATAGTAAGATTCTCTCAAATTCATACATCACAAAAGATGTACTGGCTGGCTTTCTGTGGCACAAAAACCTTATGTAACATAGCTCAAGACACAAAGAGAAGTTGAGTTGATCTAGGGGGTGGGGAGTGAAAAGGATAAGGCTAGGAAAGGAAATGGTTAGCAGAAGCAATAAAATTGTGTCTAGCACTAGGTTACAACAAGGATCTATTCAATATTTATTTTTTGTTAAGATAATATTTTGCTTTAATAGACAAATTTTTTTGTCTATTATTAGATTATTTATATTAGATTAGATTAGATTCTTTATATTTTGAAATGATTACCTGAGGAAGAAAAAATACCCTTTGTAGACTTTTCTATTGCAACTGCCTTTAAATATAATTATCAAAATGCTTTCATTTTGGCTATCAGATTTTTTCATTAGAAATTCTTTTTTTTCTAGCTATTACTTTATCATGTCTCTAAGGTATATATTTTATATACTTTATTATAATATCTCAGTTGAGAAATCTAATGTTTTAAGAGATGAGATGATAGGGCAAGCTTTAACTTGAGAAAATGATTGAGGAGAAGCATATTCGCTGGTATTCTTAGTATGTCATTGAATTTCAGGTTAGGGTTTGGGTGTAAAGATGGAATGTAGTCCTCTGTCAGTTTATAGAATTGGAGAGTGGCTTATCTGCACTACCAGCTTCTTTTCCTATGTAAGAATAGAAAATCTACTGGTTGGGATTGGGGGGGGGTGTTTTACTATTTTTCAGTTGACAAGGATTTATTTTCTCTTCTCTTTCTTCCTTGAATAAAAGAAAAGAAAATTCTTGTAACTAATAAATAGAGTCATGTGTAATAATTCTCAAAGGCCATGTATTAAAGTATATTATAATTCTCACAATGGCCATGTTCTAAAAGGTAGGCTTTATTTCACATCTTGAACCCATTATCATTTCCATCAGATGCTTCAACATGGGTCCTGAGGAACCATGGCTGGTCAATGCATTGATCAGAGTACTTAAGTCTTTCCATGTATGTCTTTTCAAAGCTGTCAATGTATTGTTTTCCTAAAATTATAAGTTTCCTAAACCATAAAACCAAAAGGGTTGATGTGATGATCTCAAAGTTACCTCTCCACTTTAAAAATATTCTGTCATTCCAGATTGGACACTTTAATTCTACCAATATTATAATCTAAGATTTTAACAACACAGCCTCAAATATTTGCACATTAAAGACAAATTTGCTAGCAAATCTATTTTGTTTCTTAACCCATTGTTTTATGCATATCACATCTTAGAACCTAGATTTCAAAAACGTATTCTAGTATAATGCACTGTCATTTCATTTGTAGGTAAGTTCCTCTTCCCTAGATCTGCTTCCAAAAGCATGAACACAAAGAGAGAAGACAGAAAAACATGAAGAAAGAGATGAATAAAGGGGAAAAGATGAGGAAGGCCTGTGGACATCTGCAGATGCCTTCTAGAACTCTGCTAGATTTTTTTGATTCTTTAAAAGATAAAATTCTCATTTCCCTTTGGAAAGAGAAATAAGGAGTGTGGAACTAGTCACTAGCAAAGAACAGGATTTTCCCCCCCTGTTTTGAAAAGCATTGTCTTGGAAAGCATTAGCTAGAGCAATGAACCTAAGAGCCAACGTTAGGATGAATTAGATTTCCAGGCAATTCTGTTTGTAAACACTCTTTTTTTGTAGCCCCTGTACAGTTGAGTTGAGCTAGAACTAGTAAAGGATAAAGGTTTCAAACCTCTAAAAGAGCCACAGAGGAGAACTAAAGTATTTCTTTAAGAAGCAGTCTCAGGAGGGGGTTTCAATTTACATGTAACTTTGGTCTGAACGACTAAAAGAGCAGGTTTGCTTTTTTAACAAGTTGGAGTGATAATCATGAGATTTTGCCCTCTAGTTAGTGGAGTGAGTTTTAGTTTTGAATAGGTTCATTGTCAAGAGATTCTCACTTAGAAGCCATCATATTTGCCCAGATAAAGGAAGTCTGGCTTCAGTACTCCCCAGGTGAGGTCCTCTCTTTGGGGGATTTTTTTTCTCTGACTAAAATACATCAAAACCCTTTTAGAGCACAGTTCAATAATTATATGGAATCAGCAACACCAGGACAAAATCAGCTGTAGTCTACCATTCTCGTAATGCCTTCTGAAAGATAACAACTGCCTACAAAAACTCCAGTAACACATTTGGGCTGGAACCCAGACATCATAAAGCAGGTGCTTGAGGGCACATATCGGTGGAATTAGCCACTGGGTAAATGATGTAATTTGACAATTGCTTTGGTAGATTAATTCAGATTCTGTTTCTCTCTCAAGAACATTAATACATGCTTATAGCTTAGTGGCTTTAGCCAAAAGATTTTGAGATGCCACATGCTTTATATAGTCTGATAGCAAAATGAATTGACTTCAAAGAAAATTTGTCAGTCAGTGACTTAACCTGTAATGAGATCCAGTCTCTCAAAGGGGTATGAGTCAGCTTTCGTTGAAGTGAATTCATTTTCCCAAGTTCAATTCATATCTGTCTCTTATGTCTATGTCTTAAACAGAGGAGCAGCCAAAAGCTACTGTCACCAAAAGAACTCTACTCAGGACAGCCCAGTTTCAAAACCTGACAAGAGAGGAGAAAGCTGAGGCTACTTGGTTGTCTTTTAGTCCTAGGAAACTAGTCTGACCAGCACATAGTAGGACAATGTGAAATAATTACTTGTGGTCAAAAGTTAGATGTGTGCATGAATGAGTTTGTAGATCATCATTTAATTTGCTTCACAAAATAGCAAAGAAAGTAAGAGATTTTTGTCTAGGAACTATTTTTAAATTATAGTCAGGCATTACAAAATTAAAAGAAAAATCTCCTGTCATTTAATGGAGAGTTCATCCAAGTGATTCTTGTACCCATTGGTCCAGGAGCTATAGCAAACATTAAGTCACCAGGCATTTTAAGAATACAGAAACCCTCGATGAAGTTTTACTCTGATTCATCTTGGCAGTGAGGAAATAATCCTGGGTGTCAGACACAGAGTGGCATTATTCTGATTCATGATGCCCAATTTCCCTGCAGGAAGTCTCATATCTTTAGCATTAGTCACATGGTTTACATTATGCTTACTTCAGTAATCATAATTAAGGATCTCTAATTTCCTCAATGAAGGAAGATGAATTTCTTTGGTTTAAAAAAATATATCACCTAGTATCCAACCTTCTAGAGACAGCTAGATGTAGGTAGTATAGTATAGTAGATAGTATAGTAGATAGAGCACTAAGTCTGGAACCAGGAAGACCTGAGTTCAAATTGTGGTCTTAGACACTTACTAGTTATATGACCCTAAGCAAGTCACTTAACTCTGTTTGCCTCCGTTTCCTCATCCGTAAAATGAGCTGGAGAAAGAAATGGCAATCCATTCCAGTATCTTTGCCTAGAAAACCCCAAATGGGGTCATGAAGCCTTAAAGAGTTGGACATGATGGAAACTGAACAACAACAAAATCTGACTTTCTAGTGACAAAACCTTCCTTTCTTATTTCATCTGGACTATAAATAATAGATGTGTACTCATCCACTCTATTTCTTGGTTTAAAAGATTCTTAAAAATCTTACTTATTAAGTAGAACCTCTATGACTTTCTCTTCTCTTTAGTAAAGTCTCTGCCAACCTGGCATCATTTCTGTATGTCCCTGAGATATTAAAAATCAGACTGTAGTGAGAGTTTCTTTATCCAGAAAAGTATATATGAACAAAATAAATAGGATATGGGGAAGTCTAATAGAAATTGCTAATTGCTTTGCATTATAGATGATGCCAAAAAAAATTTAAACCCTTACTTTCCATCTTAGAATCAGTACTGAGTATGGGTTCTAAGACAGAAGAGTGATAAGGGCTAGGCAATGGAAGTTAAGTGACTTGCTCAGGGTCACAAAGATAGGAAGTGGCTGAGGCCAGATTTAAATATTGGACCTCCAATCTATTAGCCTGGCTCTCCATCCACTGAGCCACCCAGCTGCCCCTCCAAAATTTGTTTTTCTTATTATAAATACAGGATGTCTCACTTAACCATCTCAATCATTGTGAATAAAAGCTCTTACTTATCCAAGGTCTTGATGTTGAGCTCCGGAGCCAAAAGGGCAATGGAGAAAATCTAGAGCATATTGCAAAGGAGCAGCCAAACAGAAAAGAGAATTTGCCATGGGAAATTGATTTTATAGATAATTCCTGGGATGAGAGTCTGTCTTTAAAAGGCAATTCCTTCCCAGGGCATTGGAGTTAGATTTGAGATTTATAATGGCTTTCTAGATATATTTCACAGATGCTGATTTTCTTGTGAATTTGGAAAAGTAGCTAGAATCATAGCACAACTTTGAATAATTTAAAATTGGCATGTATATGAGACTTGATAAAATAAGTACAGATAATTATTACTCATGGCATCCCTTATAGCAATTGGCAAGGCTATGTCAGAGCTGTGAAATTTGAAGTGAGAGTCACTCTTTGCTAGTTTTGAACTCAACCAGTGAAGAATTCCAAAACTTAGAAATGTACAGACAATTTTTCCATGGAGATGATTTGGAGGCGCATTCAACTGGATTAATGTTAATCAGCCTAAGTTGATGGCAATAAATTTTGCATTTTACATTTTGGCTCATAGGTTTGTTTCATATTTGTGCTATGTTCATAAGCTTCTTGCATTATCCTTTTGAGAAACTATTCTTGGCATATGGAAGAGCTGTTAGTATTTTAAAATGATACCAAGAATGTGATGCAGATGTAACATTAGGAAGTTAGATTCCCTTTGATCTGAGTGCTTTGACTGATTTTGGAAATAGAGGTACCAAGTAAAAGAAACGTTTGTCCAGGAGATGGTACTCTTCCTCTGGTTAATGGCTTGCCTTAAGCATTTCAGTATAACTTTGGGTCTTAAGTTAATTCGATTCTGGTAAACAGTACCACAGACACTGCAAATCCTATCACAGAATGTGGTTTGAAAACGCTGTAGTTCCCAAGGACTCTAAAGAAAATGTGAAATAGGCTGTCGACATCAAGTCGAAAATGATAAATTTGAGGATACAGAGACATCTGAACTCTATAGGAGTGTAACTTCACCAAATGGCTTCCATCTTATTTTTGAGTTTGGTGAGTTATAGCAATTTATATTTTGAGAGGAACTTTATATAGCCCTAGGAAACGACATCTTTCCTAGATGTTCTTCCTTTGTAGAGCCTTGAAAAGGCTTTGGGTAATAATAATAATAATAATAATAATAATAATAATAATAATAATAAACATTTTATAGCATCTGGTATGTGCTAGGTACTGTGCTGAGTGCTTTATAAATATATTGCCTCATCTCAATTATAAATATTGTCTCATCCCTATAATAAATCTGGGAGGTAAGTGCTATCATCCTTATTTTACAGGTGAAGAAACTGAGGCAAACATGTTAAATGATTTGCCCCGAATCACACAGCTTTTAAGTCTCCGAGATCAGATTTGAACTATATCTATATAGCAATCTTTTAAGTCAAGAGACTGGTTTAGGATAGTAAGAGTCACAAATTTCAGGGCACAAACATTGGTACCCTCGATTTTTTAGACTAAATGTATAGGAATTTCTTGTGGATACAATCCTGAAAAAATGATCAGGCAATTAAAAAAGAAGAGATAAAGACAGACTCCAGAGCCCAGACTGAAGATTTTCTCTTTGTATCCTATAGACAGAATAGTTCATGTATGGTCTTCCTTCTTCCTCTACTTGTGGTGGAAACCACTTCACAAGACTAGTCTTCTCCAAGGCCAAGTCTCTTCTTATCTAAATTCATCCTGCCATACTCTTCTTGTTTGACTTCACGAGCAAGAGCAAAGGAAGGCACTTGGTTCTATTGTAGTCCAAAATTGGTTTGATAACCTCTACATTTTTCTTTAGTAAACTAAGAACAATACTGTGCCAGTTGAGAAACTAAACAAGACAAAGGCAATAGGAAAGTAGAATTACTCCTGCCTATAGTGGGAAGATTTAGACTCACATCTCTATTCTGCCAGTTACTAAGGCAAGCCACTTCACTTTGGGGGACCACAGTTTCCTTATCTTTTAAAAATGAATTGTAGAGAGTATCAAGGTGGTTCAGTGCATAGATAGTCAGGCTTAGAGATGGAAGGTCCTGGGTTCAAATTTGGGCTCAGACACTTCCTGGCTGTGTGACCCTGGGCAAGTCACTTAATCCCCATTGCCTAGCCCTTACCTCTTTTCTGCCTTGGAACCAATGCCCAGTATTGATTCTAAGATAGAAGGTAAGGGTTAAAAAATGAATTGCAAAATTCTTCATCTCTATTTCCTCCATTAATTTTTCTCTAGTGTAAGGAATATGTGTCTTGTTTCACAAAGTGATGAACAGGGAAATGTGTATTATATAATAATATATGTACAACCTCTATTATATTGCCTTCCTTCTTGGGGAGGGGAGGAGGAGTGGGAGGAATGGAGGGAGGAAAGGGAAAAAAAGAATGAGACATAGGTTTGGGGGCATAGCTGATGTGAGGATTCATTTCTCTTGGATAAGCGTATTTATTATAATTTAGTACATATTTATAATGAATCTTCTATATTGTGTTTTTGCTGAGTTATATATTGTGTGTTATACATGTAAATTTTTTTTAGTTACTAAAGATTAAAAAAACAACAAAACAGTCCCTGCCATTAAAACTTTAGATTTTTGAGGGAAATAATTTGAATGAGAAATGGCAACTAGGTGGCTCAGTGGATAGAGAGCTCTGCCTGGAGATGGGAAGTCTTGAGTTCAAATGTGACCTCAGACATATCCTAGCTGAGTGGCCCTGGGAAAGTTACTTAACCCCAGATGTCTAACCCTTACCCTTCTTCTGCCTTGGAACCAATAATTAGGATCAATTCTAAGATAGATGGGAAGGGTTTAGAAAAAAATGAAGAGCCTGTTTAATTAAGGATCTAGGTTCCCTTCTAGCTCTAAAATCATAAGACTTTGTGATTCTCTGGTACTGGGGAGATGATCAAGGAAAGAAAGACAAATTCTCTTCAAATGCCTATGATTAAGTTTCATTCAGGACCGTATAGAATATCTTATACTAATAAGGTAGATGGTTGGGGAAGCCAGGCAGTGCAGTGCATAGAATGTTGTTTGGAGTCAGGACACTTATGAGCTTTGTGACTCTGGGCAAATCATTTAACCCTGTTTGCCTCAGTTTCCGTGTCTGTAAAATGAGCTGGAGAAGGGAATGACAAACCACTCCATCATCTTTGCCAAGAAAATTCCCAACTGGGTCCGAAAGAGTAGGACACCACAACAACACAAGCTGCTACTGCTATTACACCTATTGCTTTTGTAAGCAAGCACTTACTAGGGTCCTGTTGTGTTCCTTTCTTTGAAAACAGCAGTATTCCTGTCAAGGAAGCTAAGGGCTTACTTGGGGACTCTCTTCTCTAACTCTTGGTCCTTAGAGTCTTCATTGGGCAGATCGCATTGGCAAGGAATACCAAAACATGCCTCGTACAGTTTTAAGAACTTACCTTTTGAAAGAAATGCTTATGCCTTTAATAATAATAACAGGCATTTACAGAATTCTTCCCAAAACATACTCATACATTGTTGCATCTGAGACTTAACAATAACCCAATGAAATAAGTGATAGTGGTATCGTTATCCCCATTTTAAAGATGAGGAAACTGAGAGTCAAAGAGTTATGGTCACACGACTAGTCAAAACTGGAGTAAGAATTTCAAAGTTTCCCTGAAAATTTTAGTGTTTACTCTACATTGCTCCTCTCCACATTTTGTGGAGATTGTGGGTGTGCCATGCTGTGTACGTACACAGCATGGCACACCCACAATCTGGAAAATTCATGTAAAATTGTTTTCTCTCCCTTCATTGCTGAGAAGTCTGAATTTTTTCTTTTTCTTTTATGTACTTATAGTCCCTTATTATAAATTTTGGGTTAAGTATGAATTTTTGAATTTCTAAGCTTATTCTCTGTCTTCTTGTAGTCTTTATATGTCATCTGAGGCTTCTGCAAAACTCCTCCAAAATTCCCATTTAATTTCTAAAGCTGACCCTCAATATAGCAAAACCTCAACAAGGAGTCTCATGATGTGGAAGGGATTACTGTATATACATATATGTATATATGCACATACATTATACATGTATCGATATGTCATATGTCCCCTTATATATTTATATCAGATGTCCAAATATATGTATTTATTAAACTACTACGTATATAATCTAAACCATATTTTCCCATTTTTTATGGATTTATGGCTCAATTAAAACTCTGGGAGGGAGGGGAAATCTTAAGGATATAAGAAATAAATCATCCAATCAGAGACTTAAAGGAGAAACCTTTTCATTACAGATTGAGAAACAAGAGCCAAGCAGTGTGTGCTCCATCACTTTTACTTGTGTTCATTCTCTTTGGGGAAGACCATAGTCTTTATATTTCATAATAGAGTCTCTCTTGAACGCTTTCTTTTAAAACGAGGGTAATTGGAATTTATTCAAAGTTACAAATCAGGGAAGAAAACAAAGAGCTTTTGAAGCAGCCATTGAACTCATCAGTGAACGTAGAATAACACTGGAAAACATGTCACATGTCCAAATACTACTAAACAGTGCCAGGATGTTAACCATTTACTTGGATTTCATCTTTTCCCCCCAGAAAGCAGAAGCCACTGGAGAAAAACGACCAAGAGGCCGACCCAGGAAATGGGTAAGTAATAAAATTCCAGTCCTATTTCCTCATCTTTTGACGTCTTAGAGAAAACCCTCTTCATTATCTTGTGTATGGTGGGCAGTTGACAGGGAGAGGAGATAATACGATTCCTTATGTGGATTTATGTGGGTTTCTGTCTTTTCATTTTCTGATTTTTGAGAATCTTCGAATGGGTTAAGGCAAGAGAGTGTCACAGACAAACTTTCTACCTGCACCCTAGGACTGAGGGCACTTTATTTTCTGGGAGTAATGGCATATGTTTTCTCATTATGAAAGGAACCTCTACTCCATTCAAAACAAAATAACAATGAGATAGAGAACTCGGTCATTCAGTGAACCACAAAAGTTAAAGGGGCAATGGGAAGCACAGCAGTTTGATTAGAAATGGTGATAAAAGTCAACTGGTGTAGTCATAATTTTAAGACTTTGGAGGAGGGTCTGTAAAACTATTTCCTATGAAGTCTATTTTTTTTTCAAATTTGCTTTGAAACAAAGATATTAATTTTGAATATCTCTTGCTTCTTTTAGAAAAAAAACTGCTGCATATTTTAGAAACCTTTTGTCTTATGATGATATGCAGATTTCTGGTCCCCTTGAGATTCAAAATTCATCCAGTCTATTAAAGATTGTAATGAATGAGGTGATTTCTCCCATAGATCCATTTATTCCTTTCCAAATTCTATTTCCCATAACTCCCTTTTCCATCTCTCTAATGGAATTAAGGAGCACCTTGTTTAAGAGTGTCAGAAGATCCATCACTTAAAGCAGATAAAAAATATATTGTGTTGTGTAGTGACTTTTTTAGGATTTTCTTCATCCATTGTTTTCTCTTTCTCTACCTGCACCCTACCCTTCCTCCATTGTTAATTTCTACCCATATTTTACTTATGTCTTCCTGTTTCCATCTCTTTATTGCCATACTCTCTTGCCTCTTCTTTTTGGCCACTCTTTTGAGAAGTAAAACATGGAGTCATTTGTCTCTAAGGTTTCTTACAGATATCTTAGACATAAAGATTCTATGTCTTGAAAATCTTTGCTTTTCTGATCTTCATGCTGGCTTTATTTACCATCAAAGGACTTGAGTTGCAAGACTTTGTGAGAACTCCTGAGCCATCCTTGCTATTGTCTTTAATAAGAATAGAGAGGATTATGTTGTAGATTGTTGAAAATCTTTTGGTTCCCGAAGATTTTTTTCTGTACATAGAAGAGGAAATAAAAGGAAATTGGGCATTTGTTTATAGACTGAGTACTTCTGGTTTATACGTCTTATGCTGGAAAGAATATAGTGCCAATAATAATGAGGGATTAAATTCAGTGAAATCCTTTGGTGAAAAATTTGCTCTGAAAAAGCAAATTATTGTCTTTTCCATAGAAAAGACTTTTATTTTATAGTAAGCTTAATTCTTTCCAATAGTGTCATTCATTCACTCCCTTGAATTAGAGGTATTTGTTTTTAAACTCACTGGATTTACAGGGCTTGTGGTTTGGAAACCAAATGTTTTCCCTTCTTATTCCTGAAATGCTTATTAAGCCCATTTGCTTTTTAAAAATACATCTTACAAATTGTAAATAGTGATGGTTTGATGTAGCAGGATGAGTAGGAAATGCATAGGGTTTCATCTCATTTGGTCTTCTCTACCATTTTGGAATTGAGTTTCAAGTCGTCTTTTGATGCCCTCAATGTGACTCACATTATCTTTTAGTAGAGAAAATCCGATGACTATTTATTGGGAAATCTTTGAGATTAGAATGCTTTTCCCCTAGACTAGAGAAAGCAGGGCATGGATTTGCTAATTGCCTATCATCATGCATATTTATGACATTATTTTTTAAAAAATAAGCTGGACTACAGTCTACCTCTTACTCAGAATGCAGTGAGTGAGCCTGCATTAAAGTCACCAAACAAGGCTATCTGGGTGGAGTGGCAAAGGTAAGCCAAAAATGTTCTGTTCTCTCTGCTCCTAGCTCATACATCAGGTGTCTCTGTATTCTATTATGCCTTCAATAAACCTGCACCGAGTATCATTGGACCAACGAGTTATCAATTACCACAGAATGTTGTTGAATTAAGAGAAGAAACCATCCATGGCTGACCATCATTTTCCCAATTTTGCCACCCTTTCTAGTAAGTGCAGAGTGTTTTGGTCACATAGTGTTCATCAAACTGAAAAGCAGTGTTCCTTGCTGTTTCCTTCAATCTGAACATGCAGAGATGGACTGCTTAACAGGCTGCTATGGAATTCCAGAAGCTAGAACTTCTGCCGGTTCGAATTAGGCGTCTAACCTAAGCAATTCTCGGTTTTTGCCTGGAAAAGGAATTCTATCTTGCACTTTAGTTAACAATACACTCACTATGCTTGGAAATGCATATTTTGAGTATAGCCAAGGAGAAAAGAAATTGAGTGAAATTAAGAAAATGGTGGTCGAGCCTAACCAGCAGAATGTTATCACCAGATGCTGCTTTGCAAAAACAACTCACGCTTTAAACTGAAAAAAGGGGGTGGGCGCAATATACAGTGAATTCATGGAAATGAGAGATGTTTTTTGATGCTTTCTATGGAGTTGTTTCTCTTTCTTAAGGGGAAAGAAAATTAGCAATAGAGGGAATACAGTCCTAAATTAGAGGTTAGTGATTTTTGTTAGGAAAAAGTTGTAGTATTATAGAAGATACTAGGTTGGCTCTGAAACTGACCTAAAGGACTATAGGCTGCAGCTCAACTTCAGTCACTACAAAGTTACTAACAGATCCCAGCTGCCTCCATGAGCTACTGCTTCTCCCTTTATTTGGTCAATGGGTGTGGACTGTACGTCAACTGAAAAATATGCATTTTCATTACTTTTATTAGCAAGCATCTCTTTGGGGGGGGGGTCAGTTATCCTTTCGTTTGTGAGCTTGTGATACAGGAAGGTGATGTAATTTTATGTGGTAGTTAATGTGAGGTTTTCTTGATAAGGCAACAAAGAGTTTTTGTTTTTCCCATTTTGCAGAAGTCCAGATACTTGACTGATATATTGGGGGGTTGAAGAGAGAGGACTGAATAAGGAATTACAAAGAAAGCCATTACAAACCAGTTAGATTGAAAACTCCTGCAAAATTCACCAACTTGGTTCTCCCCCTAAACTCGAAATTTGATTTTGAGGCTGGAGCTTTAAAAGAATATTTAGTTTTTCATTTCCATTGTTTTTAACCCCCAGATGTTTGGTACCTTTTCTTTCAAGCCTCCCATTTTCTGATTTAACAGTCTAGCCTTCAGAAAGGTAATCCAGTAATAGATACTGTAGCCTCACATGGGATTTCCAAGTGAAGAAACAACTTTGATATAAAGAGAAACAGCTATGGTAGTGGCGAAGCCATTTTTCTCTTGGCAACTTTTAACAAGACAATTTTGAAAAAAGTAGAGCTCTCCTTAAAGTCCAAGGCTTTCTAAATCAACTACAGAAGGGGTAAAATACGAATTCTCTAATGCATATGATCTGTACAGAAGAGTGAAAGTAGACTTTTATACTTAAGTTCAGTGATAAAATAATAACTTCAAAACCCAACTCTAATCCTCTGAGGGCAGTGTCTTTAAGAACGTGTGTAGATTTGGGGCAGCTGGGTAGCTCAGTGGATTGAGAACCAGGCCTAGAGATGGGAGGTCCTAGGTTCAAATCTGGCCTCAGACACTTCCCAGCTGTGTGACCCTGGGCAAGTCACTTGACCCCATTGCCTAGCCCTTACCACTCTTCTGCCTTGGAGTCAATACACAGTATTGACTCCAAGAAAGAAGGTAAAGGTTAAAAAAAAAAAGAACGTGTGTAGATTTATAAAATGGTCTGTTCTGATAGTTACTAAATCAGTCACTTAAAAGTAGGATATTAAATGGGAAAATACAAATTCTACTTTTGATATAAGAATTTAATTTGGTTTTCATAGCACCCATGTAAATGTTTACCTATTTTAAACATAAAAGTGCTTTTCCTTCATGTTTTAAAAAGCTATTCAAAATGAACAATATCCTGGACTGTTAAACAATCCAGGATTCATTTGTAATAGATTCATTGGACAATGGCTGAATAATATCTAACAATTGAACTTCATGAAGGAGAGATGACATCGAGGACTGCTTTGGAAGGGGTGCCATATTGCCACAACAATTATGTGGTCTTTAAAAACTATCATTTTGTTAGAATATGTGGTGGCTGGGAGATTGTTTTGTTTTGTTTTGTTTTGTTTTGTTTTTGTTTTTGCCACTGGTGGCTGGTAGCAAATTGCTTTGGGGGAAGAATTGCTTCAGATAAATGTCCTTGTTTGCTTTTTAATGTCATCATCTCAATATAAAACTGGCAAGGATATTTATCTCTATTTCTTCTTGTTGACATTTACCATCATTTTGTAATTATTATCCATTGTCAAGTCAATAGCCTTGTTTTGTTTTGCATAGTAGTTTTCTCCATGCAATCTGAGTATTTGAAATGTAGCAGTGCATATATTTTACAATGGTGAGGTAAACTGTTGTGCTGTTTAAGGATGGCAACATTTCATTTTAAGACTTTATTTTATCCCCATTCGTACTTGTTTTAATGCTCTATTTCTGATCCAACGTGACTAATTCAATGAGAACTTAAATTTTTGATTGATTAAAACTTAATTTAAAACTCACAAGTTTGACAATGGCCATTTTGTCTACCAAGTGCTATTTTGCAAGGTTTAAATGGCTGCGTTCAGAGATGGAACTAAAGAACAATAACTAGCTGAAGGCCTTTGGAAGAAGCAGTTAATTTACCCATCTTTTCCTTTCCTTATAGTTAAATAGAGAAGAATAATACTGCCCTGTTGAGCAAGAACATCCTGTAGATAACTAATGGTTGTAAAACATTTTTTAAAAGCTTTATTGCTACAACTAGCTCTATTATCCGGGGACTGATTATTCAGTTTGTAGATTATCCAGTTCCTCCCATTCTTTTTCTCATCTCTCCTGTTGCCTGCCCTTTGACCATTTCCCCACTCATTAGCGCCTCCACCAGATGGTTGGCAGGGTCAGGAATAAGAGACCAGGAAAACTCAAAACAATTTTACTACTTGTTAGCAATTCTGGTAAAAGATTTGGTGGGGAAACAGTCTGACATAATGGCATACAGAAGGTTTTCAGATTATCTGTAGATTTAATTTATCCAGACTTCTCCTTCTCTGTCACTGTTTCTAGATTTTTAGCTTTCTTGGTGACAAGTGACTTAAAACAATGTGTGTGGGGTGTGCGTGTGTGTATGTGTATGGTATCCATCTCTATGTGTGCCATTATCCTTCTCTAGGACTTTTTAATGAATAATTTTTCTGCTATATGTCTTCAGTGTTATTCAGATTTAAGTAGCTGTGTCACAGTGGCACTATTGAATAGAGGGAGAAAAGAAGGCTTATTTAATATTGCCCATTCCAAATTCCAAAATTCCAAAAAATTCCAATGTCACATATTAATAACAAAAATAGCTGATACTTATATAGCATTTTAAGTTCTACGGTATATTATATCATTTGAAAACGTTTAATTTCTTTGCTTGCCAGCTCCAGGAAGGGAGAGGGAAGGGAGAAAGGGAGACAATTTGGATCATATAACTTTAGAAAACTTCTGCATAAATTTATTACATGTAATTGGTAAAAATCAACAAATAAATTTCCAAAAAATGAAAATATTTAATGAGGCACACCAGTTTAATGGAAAGAATATCATCTTGGGATTCATGAAGGAGAGAAGGTTCAATCTTAAATTATGATCTTGGGTAAATCATTTCATCTCTTTGTGCCATTGAATTGGTAATTCAACCAATTAAATAAAAGCAATAATCAAGAGCCTATCTTCTAATAACCAAAATAACAGTATATTTGTCCAGTTGTTTCAAGCTTGTCTGACTCTTGGTGTCCTCACTTGGAGTTCCTTGGTAAAGATACTGGATGATTTGTCATTTCCTCCTCCAGCTCATTTTACAGGAATACAAACTGAGGAAACTGAGACAAATGGCATTAAGTGACTTGCCACAGATCACAAGTAAGTATCTGCAGCTGGATTTAAATTCAGGAAGATGAGTTTTCCGGACTCCAGGCTCAGCTCTCTATCCACTGAGCCTAGGTAGTAATAGTCATTGGCATTTATATCAGATTTTAAAATTTACAAAGGAGGGATCATTTGCACACATTCTCATTCAATTTGATGCCTCTTGTGCTATTCAAAATGCTACAAAGAAAAGATTAAAAAAAATCTCTCTCCTTCATAAATTTATCATTGAAGATAGACAACATTGGTGGGTATAAGTACAAAAGATGGATTAAGTAAGAAGGCATTGAATAGTAACCAAAAATATTGCTCAAATTACCAGTTAAGAAGTTCGAACTTCTGTGACTTTTAGTTTATTCCTTTTAGGCATTTAAGTTCAGTGCCGGCTCATAAAGTAAAGTGGATCTTGTGTGTAAGTGCATCATGTTGTGAAGCCTTTAAGATCCCCCAAACATTCAATATTTGTTCAGCAAACATTTAATGAGTGGCCCTTCTCTGGGTGCAGTACTATGTTATGGGAGGTAAATATCCCTTCCTGAATTTTTAGCAATCCTGGAGATGGTCAGGAAACTCTTCTGTGACTTTTAAAGTCCTGTCCCTGGCAGTTTCTAAGGCAGCATTCTAAATTGTCCCCCAATATAGCATTTGTATACACCAGCAACTTCAGCTAAATTTCCTAATGGACTGGGCTTAAGGAACACCTACAAAAGTTTGGTTTTGCAGGTATGGATCAGAAATTCAGGCTCAGTGGGCTTTGGTCCTGCTCATTTAATTCAATAAAGGATGATCAGAAAAAGTAATCAAAGTCCTTTATATATAAAATATATACATAAATTAGTGAATTCCAAGACTCTCAAATACATTAAACCAATAGAGCTTTCTTTTTCTATAGCTTCAATTTCCCATCCCACAACTGATTTGGTTATATGACATTATGCTTTTTTAAAGAACTTTAATGGATGGATGGATGATCTAATATATAGAGGCCAACCCATCTCTTTAGTCTGTTTGATTTTCATTCACATCATCCATAAATCCACAAAGGAGCCATCAATACCCATCTCTGAACATTGAGTGATAACCAGATTATCTCTTGGGCTTTTGTTCCTCTCTCACTACAAGACTAGCCTTTCCTCTTCTATGAAGGATCATAGATAGAGTTCCTAATATTAAAACTTCTTTTACCAGAATCCTAGAGAGAGTGTTCATCTTTTCAAAGTAGCTTATGTTGCATCTTAAAGCATTTCATTGTGGGTGAGAAGGAAGGGTCAACATGAATTCTATTCATTGGGATAGCACTACAAAACTCAAAAACTGGGATGGCCCTACAAAACCCAAATAATAGCACATGTAGATGACCAGGGAGATGTGACTTGACTTCTATGGTGGAAAAGAATTCAGATTTTTGGTCACCTTTATGTTAAACAAAGTAAATAGCATGATATGGGTCTTAAGAAAGGACCTTAACAAAAAATAAGCATAATATACAGAACACTGCAGAATTATAGTCCCATTCTGCATTGCTTAGATATGTTTTACATGTTTTCTAAGGAGCAACAAAGAAAGTGAAGGGCATTGATACCATATTGTTTGAGAGTACAGTTTGAAAGAATTAGGAATGTTTGGATGAGAGAAGATTTACAGAGTACAAGTATTTCAAAGGCTACTCAGTGGAAGAAAGATTAGATTTATTCTATGTTCCTCCAAAGGAAATATCTAGAAACATTAGGTAGGAGAGACAGATCTCAACTCTGTATAAGAAAGACTATATGCCAAAGTAGGAAAATGCAATGAGTGGTCTTGTTGAAGATTTGAATTCTCTATCACTGTGGTGTTTGAACAGAGATTGATTGAATAGCTATTTATCAGGAATGTTGTCAAGGGAATTCTTGCTTTGAAGTGTGTAGAAGTGCAAATTACCACTAACATTCCTTCCCCAATTCAATTACTCTCTTTCTCACACCCTCAGAAAATGATTTTACTAGTTTCATTCCATAAATGTGGTACTCCCAGGTCTTCGCTTGATGGAAGCAAGTTTTGTTTCCTTTGTTTCAAAGACTTCTTTTTTTTTTCAATATAAAGGGTCTACTAGTGGGGTTACATGAATATGCATCAGGGAACATAACGCTGTTCACTTAAAAATTAATTAAATGGAATTAAAATAGAAGATCACAGAGAGGGAAGATAATAAGGAGGTACTTCCTGGGTGTGAGCAATCTACAAAATGTAATATGAATGGAAATGTAAAGAATATTCCCAGGAAACTTTCTGGTTAAACAGAGAAAGCCATGTGGAAAGAGTGAGGGGTTACAGGTGTACAGCCAGCTTGTTCTGTCAGGAGAAAAGAATACCCAGAGCATCTTGGGTGGCCCCCATAATAAACAGATGGAAAGAAAGACAAGTTGCACAGAATGGGCAGGCATGGACAGGTTGTCCACATTGATGAGATCACTGATCCGTGTGAGAATTACACAGTGACCTGCTCTTCATTGTTCATTTCTAGTTACATACCTGTGCAAAGCTTTCCTTTCGCCCTCATTGTTTTTTTTTAATGTGAATAAAGAAAAGGCATATCAGTTGGCAATGGAACAAATACTTTTAATTACTAGACTCCTTTTGAGAACATTTTGTAGAGCCTAAAGACAGTTAACCAATGGGACATGACTTGCTAATTTCAGTTGAAAAATTTAATACTTCCTGTTTATGTCATAGAATGGCTACATATTCCATAATCTGAGTAACAGAGCTTGTAGGCTATGCCTCATAATTTAGAAGTTTTCAGTATTAACATTACCAATAAAGGAAGAGAAGATCTGCCAAGTTCCTGGACAATCCAAATATTTTCAGTCTTTGGGGAGCACCCTATTATAGGAATCACAAAGGCTCAGTGAAGAGGTGAATGACTAAAAGAATAGCCATATGTGGAGGGACATGTAATCATATAGTTACAACTCAGAATGTTTCTAAGCCTTCGAGCATCATACAAATACTAGCTAATGTTATTTTTGTTATGCCATTGCAGTCTTTTGTTTTTCACTCCAAAATGATTCAGATTTTATAGAAGATTCTGATCCTCTTGGTTTGTGTTAGAGGCAACCAACCGATGAAATACAATTCTTTTTTATAGTAAGGGAGAATGATCCATCTTCTCATTTTTGTTTCTGTTACTGTTCATTGCATTTGTCCAGTTCTAATGTGCTCTTGATTTTTTTGATGGAAAAATGACCTTTTCTTGTGCTTTTGAAGCCCTAGGACCACTTGTAGTTGGTTGATCTGAGAGGAAGACCATGAGTTTGAGACATGGTTTGTTTCCTAGTTTTACCCCTGTCGTAGCCATTTCAGTAAGTGGCACCATTCCCTCTATTGAAGTATGAATTCATATGTCTTTTGGTCCAACAATCTACTATGTATTTATTCTCTTTTTTCTTTTAAGAGCTGAAACCATCAGATTTTCTCTTACTCCCTAGCTCTCGTCAGTTCATTATACTCTCCTCCTATCTTTAAACTTATGCAGTTGGATAGACTTACCACATATATGGATGAAACTGTCTCTTTCCCAACCCTAGCTTCCCACCCCTTATAATTCCTTTCATAGCAATGGTATAGAGTTTAATGGTGTTTATTGTACATTTTTGACATTCTGTTTGGATTTTCCATTTTAAGTGTGTTCATTTCCAGACCGTCAAACTGGGGGAATGGTTGAGTTCTGTGTATTTTGTTTAATAACAGTCTTCCTGTGGTGGTAGCCTACTTTTGTGGCTATTAAAATTTATCAATGAATCAGCCAGGTTTAGGATTTTATGCTTTACATCCTGTCTGTTGAGAATAATTGCTGAGATACGCAAACCCATTAAAATTCGTAGTTTCTTATAAACAATAAAATAGTGACTTTTTCTGATGTGTAACCTTAATCTGCTTTGACTGTTAGATCAATTATCCTAATAGACATCAACGGGGCCTTTTTCAACTCTTAATACAAACACATATGTGAGCTTCACTATTATGATCTTATCATACTTGTCTGAACATTCTGGGGGTTTCCTTAGTATTCACAGGGAACCAATTCACTGCGTTGTTTCCTGTTAATGATATTAAGTACCTTGAGAAATCTGCTCAGTGAGTTGATGTCCATAGTTGGATTTATTAGTAGCTTTCAAGTGTTCATAGTATTTTACAGTATGAGTGATGGATGGCTGTGCTAATGTAGTATACGATCCTTTTTGTTGGGATGGTTTTTGCCTGATTGGTCAGACATGGTACACTAAAGAAAAATCATGAAGTATTCAGCATTGGTTCCACATGCTATTATTTTAATTAAGTATATTATTAGGAAATATTTAACCTAATGAAAGGCGCTGAACCTTTACATTGCCAAAACAGTTTCTTTTAAGCATTAAACATATTTTAATAAATGTGCACAAGTATATGAAGTTTGATGATATAGAGAATCTTAGAGATAGAAAAATGTAAATTTCATATAATACAGCTACATTGCTCATTCTGAGATATATCCTATGTAAATGTGGATGTATGTGCATATATATAACATACATGTATTGTACACATATATGATCACATACATTTCCTGCATATATGCACACATTTTATATAAGAAAAATTTTACCACCATGTGTATACATGTTCACATACACATATTTTGTATACATTTTAAATATGTATATACACATGTATAAATTTAATATATTTGGGGGGTATACATATGCATATACAGAAATAAAAATAAAAACTTCCCCCCACTTCCCTAGACCAATTTTTACAACTATTGAATTCAGAGTTTGGACTAGGTGATCTCTCGGTTTCTTTCCAGATTGATTTAACTATCATATTTTAAAATTTCTCTTTGGAAGATGATTTCACAAGCACACTTGATAATCAATTCAGGGCTGAACAACTTTCCCTGTGAGATAGTTCTTAATGCCTAACTGAAATCCTTCCTAATATAGCTTTGAGTGCATTTCCTCTTGGTCTGTTCTTACAATGATGGAGAACAGCTGGTTGCTAGCCTCTGTAAAATAAATCTTCCTATTTATGAAAATTTAGTAAGGCACTCCCTCAGCCTTCTCTTCTTCATGTTAACATTCCCAGCTCTTTAACCTTTTTCTTATACATTCTATTTTCCAAACTGTTAATCATTGTTCCAAATATAGCCAACATTCTAAAGCACAATGGAAAATCTGCAATATGTTATCAACTCAGTTGAATTAAGTGGATCTGGTTACCTGTAGACCCTAAGCAGCTTGGATGACCATTTCTAAGCATTTATTAAATCCCTGATTTCTTGTGGGACTTTGCTAGGTGTCATACACTTGACCAGACACGAATCTTCTCCTTAGAGCTTACAGTCTAATGGTCAATATTGCTGTGGATAGTAATATTACATAACCATATGAAAATAATACTTTTTAAATATGTGAGATTTCATCAGTGTTAGTAATCCCTTCACTAACACAGGTCAGGTGGATGCCTGGTATAGTGATCAGTAAAGACCTTGGATTTGGAAGGAGAAGAACAGGATTGACATCTTGGATCTGCCACTTCCTAGCTGTGTGACTTGGGAAAATAAAACCCTTGGAGGATTCCAAGCAAATTCCATGTCCATAAAAAAAAAATGAAAAAGTCAGACTAGATAGAAAGCTTCAAATCCCCTTCCAGTTCTAAATTTCTGCATTCTTTGAAGCAACCTTTAATTATCTCGGTAGACAGTTAATACCTTTAGTTGTGTGGACTGAAAACCAAAACTCTGACATAGGAACAAATCTTTGGTTATTGACCTCTCCTTATGTAGGTGATCAGCCTCTCTGAATTTACACTTGACTTTGGACATGAGACACAGAATTTCTCATTAGACTCATATTGGCCCTAATGAACCTTTAAAATAGAATTTTGGTGAAAAACTAAAGAAAAGCATAGAATAAAAATAAATCAATTAAATGCTAATTAAAGTGAATTAAGCATAATCTGTTTATATAACTCAATATAATCACAATGGAAAGATTTGTAATCAGGACCTACATTCAGATTTTACCTATTCCTTATTACTTGTGAAAGTAATTGAATCTCTCCCCACTTCACTTTTCTCTTTTGTGGAATGAAGGGGCTGTATTGAATGATCTCTTTCCATTCAAAACTGATGGTCCTATGATCTTAAAGAGGAATCTTGTGTGAAGGAATACGGAGTATGACAAAAGTAATCCATGAATAGAGAAATTAAGATGACAAAAGGGAGATGGAGATTATGGATGCCTTACCAGGAAGGAATGAGAAAAATAAGATCTAGCACTTTCTGATCACAGGGCTTTAAGGTATAATATCAGGACCATGGGCCTAATTCTATAGTAGCGGGGAGTTGTGGTGTGCTACGGTGTAAGGACCAGCACACCAGAAGATCTGAATTCTCATTCTAACTACTCCATTCTTTATGAAACCTTGGACAACTCACTTAATCCCACTCACTCTCATTTTTCTCAGAATATAAAATAAGAGACTGAACTAGGTAGATAATGCCAGCAGAGAAATAATTTAATTTAAAATTTTTTCATCATTTTTATCACTTTCATTTCATGTGTCCTACCTTCAGTTGAAACATCCCTTGAAAGAATTTTTTAAAAAGAAAAATTCTTTGGGATTTTATGTAGTGTTCCACAACCATGGTCCTCCACTTCAGCAAAAAAAAGGGAGCAATTCTCATATCTCTTATTTGGTGGCCACACTTGGTCATTATATCACTACATTCAATTTGGATTTTTGTTTTCTTTGCATTTAAATTGTCATAATCATTGTGTATATTTTTCTTGGTTCTGTTGGCTTCGTTTTACATCACTTTGTCTATGTTTTCCCATGTTTCTCTACAGTCTTCAAGTTCAGAATGTGCCACAATTTGTTTAGCTATTCCCCAGTTGATGGGCATCAACTTTGTCTTTAATTCTTTTCAACTATGAAAAGTTGCTGCTTGACAATTCAGATTCTAAAGAGAAGTATGGTGTGGTCAAAACATTGCAGAAGACCACGTTGACAGAGGCACTAAAGATTAATTAGAACAGGGCTGATCTTAGAGAAAAGTAATTAAAAATAGATTTTTCAAAGCTTTGAGCAAAAGAATGTACTGCGACTGTTGTAGAATCAGAAAAAAGGGGATGCATTAAGGAAATACTGGGAAAGTAAAAGCAACTGATTTTTACAGTGGCCTATAAGCTGTATATGGAAAGGGAGGAAATTATGGTGGAATGTGGTAACCAAGAGAAGGAAACAGAGTTTCCTATTTGAAATTATCTATCTACTAGGAACAAATGAAGGGGTAAGCAAGCCAAACTAGAAATAACAATTCTTTCATGCATTTTCACGTGTTAGTTTTTATATATCTTTTGTTAAGAGACCATAGCAGTAGCGAGCCAGTATAGTACATTGGCTTGGATCAATAACATATTAATCTTTTAGTTTTCGTGATGCCTTTTCAGTATTCATTGTAGGGCCCAAAGCATTCCAGTATCAATATATTTTCTAAGCATTGCCAGTAGTCAAATGGCCAGGTTGATTGCTTTATTGAAAGTTGGGAGATATTAGATCTGATGGGGAGAAATTTGGAAAATGGAGCATTGTTTTCTTTTTATTTAGTTTTTTTCCATGATTACACGATTCATGTTCTTTCCCTCCCCTCTCCTACCCCCTCCCAGAGCCGACAAGCAATTCCACTGGGTTTTATATGTATTATCACTTAATACCTATTTCCATATTAATCAAGGAGTTTTGTTTTTAACAAAGGTGGATGATTACCACTGAAGAAATTGTGGAAACCTGAACACCAGGGGAATGACCTATTGGCTCTGCCCCCCTCTTTATATCCTTCTCAATGTCTTGTCCTTCTGCTTTCCAGTCCTGTTCATGTATTTCTCTTTACTTACCTTTCTCAACTCTGTTTAAGCATTTCTTCAGATACTTCATTTGAAAATTTCATCCTTTTTTATGAGAAATCCTTCTTTCTTTAATTTCTCAGAAGGGCTGGATCTCTGGGAGGTAGATTGTGAAATGAAGGTGATAAAAATAAAGATGCCTGGAAGTCCCCCTTTTGCTTTAAGATATAATCAGGCACCATTTTCTGCATGAAATTTTTCTTGACCATCTCTTCCCACCCTAACTTCTAGTGCCATCCCTCCAAACTACCTTGCATTTGACTACTTTGTATATACAGTAGGACCCCCTTGTCTGTGGTTTTGTTTTCTGAGGTTTCAGTTATCTGAGGTTAAACCAAGGCAATGGAAGTGCAGCCATACTAGTGCTCTGGTCTGGCAGCAATGTCTTCAGCTTCCACTTTCACCTATTTTAGTTTAGTTTTTTGTTTTTTGTTTTTTCCCAGAGGGGAGGACATGGAGTGCTAAGCAGAGGGGAAAGCAGGGAGGGAGAGAGAATGTGTAGGTGTGTGTACACACACACACACACACACACACACACACACACACACACACATATGTACATGGAGCCAACAAATGATGCTTAGATTCAAGGTTCCTGCCATCCAGAGTAGGTCTCGAAATGTATCTCCTGAAAATATGAGGGCATTTTTCATTTTGTAATTTTGCCTCAAATACTTGTATATCGACCTGCGTCACTCATTAGAATGTAAACTCTTTAGGAAAATGAATTCATTCGTTTTACTTATATCCTCAGCACCTAGTACAATGCCTGGCACATAGTAGGGACTTAATAAATTCTAGTTGGTTGATTCTCTTTGACTTCACAATGTCACTCTTTGATGGTGTGTAAGGGTGCTTTGTTGTAAGGTGATGTGACCTTGGAAGCATTGCAAAACAAATGTTTGCGGGTTAATGACCTGGATGATATAATGAGTGAGCATTGTCTTTAGCCATGTAAAAGGGCATTATTTTTCTTATGCATTAGATTTCACAATTCAGGACTCTCCCAGATCTGTTATAATTATTACTGAAAAATCTCAGTTAACCGCCCGTGTCCCTGTTTTCACTTGCCAGGAAGAACTAAAACCTCTTTTTTTTCAGATGTAGAAATGTTCTCAAGATTTCCTCTAGGTTGGATTATCCCAGCGTCAGGATATAGCCCAAGTTCTGCCACTAGACCAAGGTCTACTTGAGGAAACATTAAACAACGGGCACTATTTTAAAAATTCATCAGTTATTCTCTGTTTTCTTTTAAATCACCAATGCTTTCTAAACACCCCCCCCCAGTATTTTAGTTATATATGTTAAGCAACAGCATTGATATCATTTTGCAAAAGATGATTGTTCAGAAATGTAACCCACAAACATAGGAATACCTTCTACTCAGCATTGTACCTTGCACATAATAGGTACTTAATAAATACTAAATGATTATTCTTTTTTGAATAAGAAAAATATAATACAGTATTATTAGGAACAATTGCACTAATATGAATTTATAGTCTTGTAATAGAATCTGTCCTTGTAAGTATTACTATTTTCAACTTACATCGACAAAATTATAGGGAAAACTAGCCATTGTTTTACTCTCAGACACTAAGGAAACCAGCAACCTTGCTGCTCCCAACCAACAAGTCCCAGCTTGCCTTGGGAGATGACGTTTTTGACAGCTCATCTATATTAAAGCTTTAAGCCATTCACACAACTGGAGCATGAAAATATAAAAGGTCCCAGAGAATTGCTCAGAATTCAGCAAACAATTGTTTAGTGTCTGCTATTCTGCTATTGTTTAAAGCATTGGGGGGGGGGGGGATGGAGGGGGGGAGAGAGAGAGAAAGAGAAAAGAGAGAGAGAGAGAGAGAGAGAGAGAGAGAGAGAGAGAGAGAGAGAGAGAGAGAGAGAGAGAGAGAGAGAGAGAGAGAGAGAGAGAGAGAGAGAGAGAGAGAGAGAATGTGGTCAGGCAAAGATCTGACCCCAAAGCTAAGGTAGACTTGGGTTTAATTTCTGTCTCTAACAATGGTTGTGTGATTCTGGGCAAGGCACTTCATTACTCCAATGTTCTAGACAACTCTCTAAGACTCTAAATTGCAGAGAAGGAATCAACCTCCATTATGAAAGGGAGATTCCCACCAGGGAGATCCCTATACCAGTGAAAAGTGGAGATATAGTCATTATTCTGATGTATAAGGCATCTTGCTAAACAAAGCAGACATCAAGGAAAAAAGCAAAATAGCCCTCACCTTAAAGGAACTCACATTCTCCTAGGGACACAGTAGATAGATAAATAAGTCAGTACAGAATACTTTGAGTAGGATGATAGAGCGCTAACAACCAGAAGATCGGGGAAGATTTCATGGAGGAGGTGGTAACTCTGAAACTCTTTAGGATATTTTCTTCTTTAAGAAATCACTTTATCTCAATTTAATGAAATAATTTAATTCATGAGGCATTTATTAAGGCCCTACATGTTGCTATGTTCTGTCTTAGTCACAGTAACTGCAGAATATAGATAAGGCTGTAGATATGTCTCCCCTCATGTAATTTTTGTGTATAAATTGGGGAAGATAAAACCAGAAATATTAAATTTTAAATATTTAAAATTTTAATAAATAATTCATTATTAAAATGTTGTTTAATATCAAAAAATGCATTATAAAACTATAAATAAATTAAAATATTTAAATAGTTAAAATTAAATATTAATTGACAATATCCTCCCTTCTCTAGATCTAATCAATCATTTTAAAGCTCAACTCCAATATCACTTCTATGAAACCTTTCTCAAAAACTTTCATACCTGTCCATTGTCTTGATGGCAGAGGGAGTGAATGGAGAGTGGGAAGGACTAGACTGATCAAATTAGATGATATTTCTAAAGTGCTTAGCATATTGTTTGGCATATAAATAGACACTATGTAAATGCTTATTCTTTTTCCAATTTCTGTTTCCCTTTGCATGTGTGATTTCATTGGTATAGAGAATCTCAGATGAGGAAACTCTTAAACCAATGAAGATCAGAGTCTGTTTTGTAATGTAGAAAGCTGCCCAGGATACCAGGTTAAGTCACTTGCTCAGGTAGATACAACTAGTATGTAACAGAGGCAGTTTTTGAAACAGTGTATTGTTATTTTTTAAATTTCCATTGATGTCAGGAATACAAAGACAAAAAAAGAGCCTGCCCTCAAGAAGACAGAAAGGAATGGGCACACTTAAAATATATAGCTTTGATAGAGTCAAAATTAAGTCAATCAACATTTATTTGGACATAGCATGGAAAGGGTACTCAGCCAAGATACAGAATTGGTTCAGGTAGGTAGGTACTTCTCATCGCTATAAAAACATATCTGGTTAATAGAAAATAAAAAGTGTGACTCAGAGGGGAATGGGCAGGCAATCTACCAAGTCTGAAGGGTATGGGTTCCTCATGAGCTGGTGTCTGATGCTCTAAATGATGAGGATAGCATGTCGGTGGCTTGAAACTAAGCCCTTTGGACTTAGGGATAGCTTTTCACCTTTTAGGATGGGAGTGGAGAAACTACAACCAGTCTACTCTACAAGATAGAATATTGCTTCTACCACAAAAAGAAATATTCTGAATGTTTAACAGCCATCTTAAACTCAAGGCACAGCAAATCATTAGTGTCTAAAGTTGATCCATGTTGTGGTGCTATTATTAATGTCTAATACAGTATTTCACTACCAACAAGATAGTGGAATTATACACATTGTGCTAGTAACTATATAAGCTAATTTGCTTTTTAAAAATTTTACTTTTTTCTCATTAATAGAATTTATCTACAAGTGTCCTAGTCCCTCCCTCCCCTACCTGCATTACAATGTTCATACATATTGTGTCTTTCATGTTTCTACCTTTAAGTACACTCTTTGGAGGTAACATTCACAATTTATTTTACAAGAATTAACTCTATAGCCCTGTATGATGTTCTCTTGGTTCTACTCATTTTGCTGTTCATTATTCCATGCGGTCCTTTCCACATTTTATTAAAATTAGTCTGCTCTTCATTTCTTATGGTGCAATCGTAGTCCATCACAATTTGTTTAGCTATTCTTCAATGGATGGGCATCCCTTAGTTTCCACTTCTTTGCCACCACAAAGAGAACCTAAGTCACTTCCATAAATAGCCTTATGAAGCAGCACAAGGTCAGTTCTTGGAGGAGCTCATAATCTAAGAAATCTTAAGATATATCTATGTATCTATATCTATATATAAATTTAAATAAACACACCATAGTTAAATAGATACATAAGACATTAGTGCATGCCATTGAAATCTCTATAGAGTGAGGACCTATCTTATTCATTGTAGTAGGCATGCAAGACATATTAATGGAATGAATGAATGTCAGAAAGCAACATATGATTAAGTGCTAAGAGTAATCCCAACAGTGGTGTGCAGAGGGAGAGGTCACTGCAGTCTGGCTGGGTCAGGAAAGTTTTTAATAGAGGAGGTAGGAATTGAGCTGAACTTCAAAGGAAGGCATAAGGAAGATTTATAGAGGCAGAGAGGAAAGGGAAGGAAGGATAATGAGATCATTGATTTAGAACAGGGATTCTTCACCTTTTTGTGTGTTTATACCCTTTTGGTAGTCTGGTAAAGTCTATAATATCCTTTCTTAAAAGAATACTTATTTCCCACATTTGTAATCTAAGGACATGCAAATTTCAGTTAGAGATTAGTGGGGGAAAGGATTTATTTTTTTCTCCCTCTCTATGTTTATACTGGAATCTATATACAGGTCCTTCTAGGGTCCTATTTGGTTATCTAGACCAATGACATTAAACTCAAAAAGAAATAACAGTCACTAATCTATACAATGACATCCTTCAAGCTGCACACTGACAGTTTCAAAATGTAATATTCCTATATTTTATTGTATTTTTACTTATTTTGTTAAATATTTCCCAATTACATTTTATGATGATTCAGGAAGCACTCAAGGCTGTGCGTTTGTTCCCTCTTGTCTAGACCCACCTCATTTATAAATGAGAAAACGATTCCCAAGAGACTAAGTGACTTGTCCAGGGTCATATTATAGGTAGTAAAAAGGTAAGATTTGAATCCCTGTCCTCTGACTCCAGATCCTGTGTTCTTTCTAGTGGGGCCACATTTGGGCAGATGTTGAACTTCACCTTTTAAAATTTATGCTTTGTCTTGTGGGAAGTGGGAAGTAATCAAAAACAGGGGATCAATGTAAAGGAAGAAATATTTTAGAAAGATCAATCTGGCATCTGTGGACCAGGGAATGGTAAAAAATTGGATGGATGGCAAAAATAAAAGCAGAAAAACCTATTCTAAAAGGCTATTACATGAATGTAAGCTTAAGGTGAAATGTGCCCAGGGAACACACATAATTGTCACTTTGGTAACAAATTAATAGAATTTGAGAGTTTGAAAGGACCTCAAAGTTAATCTCACTAGTATAAGACTTGTATAAGACCAAGAACCCCATCTATAATACATCCCACAAAAGGATTATGCAGCTCTGGCTTAATGTTTTTGGATGGGAAAGCCACTACCTTCCTAGGGAGTCTGTTGCACTTTCGTTGTCGTTTATGCATTTTCAGTCATGTCTGATCCTTTGTGGCTTCATTTGGGATCTTCTTGGCAAAGATACTGGAATAGTTACCCTTACAGCTGCCCCCATTTCTCTTTTGGTTGACTAAAATCAAGGTTTCCCTTACGTCAAACCTAAATATGCTTCTTTGAAGTTTTGACATTTTGCACCTAACCCTACTCTGGGACCTAAGTGTTGTTGTTCCATTGCTTCAGTCATGTCTTATTCATTGAGATCCCATTTGAAGTTTTTTGGTTTTTTTTTTATAAAGATCCTGGAATGGTTTTTCCATTTCCTTCTTCAGCTCCCTTTACTAATTAGGAAACTGAGGCAAATGGGATTAAGTATCTTTCCCAGGGTCACACACCTAGTAAGGGTCTGAATTTGGATTTGAACTCAATTTCCTTTGACTCCAGGTCAGTGTTCTATCCACTGTATTACTTCACTACCCAAAGTGGCCAAAGTCTAATCCCTCTTCTACCAGTCAGCCCTCAGATTCTTGAAGATAGCTAGTATAGCTCTCCCTTCACCTCCTTCCTGCCCAAATCTGGACTTCCCTAGACCAACTGTCCTCTGTTCCTTTAAATGATTCTCATAGGGCATGCATACGCAAGGCCCTTCAGCACTCAATTTATTCTCCTCTGGATATTCCAATTTTTTAACTTCCTTAATTAAATTTATGGAATTTGATATACTTATTGAAGGAGATATTTATGAAGTTGTTTAACACTGTACCTGACACATAGTAGGGATAAATAAATAAATGTACAGATTTATATAATCCAAATTCCCCTTTTCTCCCTTTCCTCTTTATTAAAATGTAGTGCCCAGAACAAAACAGGGTATTCTAGATATGGTCTGCCCAGAGCCAAGTCTAGAAGGACTATTATCTCATTAGAGAATGAAGATCTAAGACTATATTCATTGTTTTGGTTTCTATGTCACACTTTTGATTCATAATTATTGATGAGATTATGATCATCTAAAATTCCTATTTTCTTCCTGTTAAACTGTTGTGCCATCTTGAATTTCAACAAATATCTATGCTCTTATCCAAGACATTGATAAAAATGTTAGACAACTCAGGGCACAGATCCCTATTGTACTGGAGACTATTTCTTTTCTTATCTTAGGCACCAATTAATTCTCTTTTAGCAATTTTTGTTCTCTTCTTTCCACTGTTTTGATAATTTTCCTTGGCAACAAAAACAAATGGAAAATTATAATTAAGCATCTCTAACTCATCTTTAACATGAGTTTTCTCCCCATCCACCATGGGCAATAGTTCTAAACTTTCTTTGATTTTTGCCCCCCCCCCCCATCTGCATAGCTTTTTTAGAAATCTAAGGTATTTGAAGAGTACTCTGTATATGTGCATAGGCATATCTTTTTAGGCAGCTTCCTCTTTTCCTCTTCATCAGAATAATTTCTTTTTAGTGTCTTCAGATTTTCTTTAAGAGTTTCCTGTCACTCTTTGGCTGATCTCCTCTCAGATTTTAAGTCATGGAATATCACCTATCCTTCCTATGAAACCTTTAAAAGTTCTGTTCTCTAAAAATCATGGGTGAACATCCAACTATTCTCAAGGTTCCTCTCTTCCATCACAAATTCTAAGATGGAATGGTCACTTCCTCCCCAGATTCCCATCATTTCCAACCTAGCAACCAGTTCCATGAAAATTAGATCCAGAACAGAATTTCCCCTTGGTTCTTCCATCTCTAAAAGGATGAAATTACATCAAGGCAAGTCAATATGTTATTAACTGCTCTGCTTTTGGCACAGAGAACTCTAGCAGGTGTCTCAAATAGTGAAGTCCCCCATCACTTTGTATTGTGACTTTGTGCCAGATCTGTGACCCATTTCCCAACATCTATTTCCTCTTTCTGTCCAGGTGGTCTGTAGTATATTCTGATGACAATATCACTTGGATGTGTGTGTGTGTGTGTGTGTGTGTGTGTGTGTGTGTGTGTGTCCTGGGTTTTGAATCCCAAGTCTGCTACTTTCTACCTGTGTAACTTTATATATTTTTTTCCTTTCCAAGCCTCATTTTCTTCTTTTCTTCAATGATAAATGTTATTAGATGAAAGGATGTTGGAACAGATCAAAGGAATCATAAGATTAAAAAGATTAAAAAAGAAATAGTGAAATATTTAATGACATAAATAAAAAGAAAATAAAACATCAAAATGGTTATTTGTTTTCTAAAACTACAAATGCAACCAATGGGTATCATTATGTATGTCTTAATGGCCCTTATATCTACTTGATCTGAGTACTACTGGATTAAATGACACCTCTCAGGATATTTCCAGTCTTGTTTATCATCTTTTGAATTGAACGACCAATTTGGAATTTTTCAGGGATTGGAAAAAAAGGTAGAGCCCGGGAAATAAGCAAGAACTTCCCCTACCCCCTGTTTTCCTCTTCAGGAATAGAGCTGGGGCTGTGCATCTTTCAAAGCAGAAAAGGAACCAAGTGAAAAGATTGAAAAGTTTTAGACATGGAGGGGATGATTGAGGAGAGTTTCCATAGGAGAGGGGAGGGGATAAGACCAAGAACACAGATGGTTGGTTTTCCTTGAAAAATTAGAGTAGCATTGCTTCCACAGAACAAGAACAGAAGGAAAGAATGGCTCAATGGGCAAAGATCTTGCAATGGAAAGCAAAGAGAAAAAAAGAAGTAATATATTCTTAGAGCTCTCAAAAGATATCCTTAGTTATCTCAACAGGGTAGAAGGGTCATCTCATACTAATTCAGGAGGAATTTGCTCATAATGTAGTGAAGCTCTCTGACACAGAGCCCAGTGGAAGGAACTAGTGAAGGGCCTCCTGGGGTTCAACAAGCATTTATTAAACTCTTAAGTGTGAGACACCGACTGGGACAAGGGCATAAATAGTATGCTTGTGGGTTTTGCAGATAACATGAAATCAATATACTAGATGATGTTCAGGCTCTGAGAAATTTGTATAGACTAGGCTGATGGACCATATAGTAAGATCGAAATTAATAAGGATAAAAAGCAAGTTCCCTAATTGGGTTCAGAAAAATCAACTTTGTAAGTACAAGAAGTTGTTGTTATAGTCATGCCCAGTAGTTCCTATGACATTGGTTTAAAGGCTTTAGTGAATTGTGTTACACGACTGACAAAGTAACCTCCAAATCAATGCCATTTTAGGCTCATTTTAAAGGCATTTTCTTCAATATTAGAGAGGTTATTGACCCTGGCCCAGTCACATCATTTTTGGACCATTGTGTTGAAACATTTTAAGAAAGATGTTGATAACAAGAAGAGGGAAACCAAGATGGCAAAAGGACTAGAGACCAAGCCATCTAATGATTGATTCTAGATAGAACTTGTGGGTGCTTTGTATGAGAAAAGAAAACACTGATGAGAAGGATATGATAACTACCTTCAAGAATTTTTATAATTGTCTCTTAGAAGAGAAATTAGTCAACAATAATCCAAGTCCACAAGCATTTATTAAGTACCTACTATGTGTCAGGTGCTGTGCTAAGTTCTGGCTAAGATGAATTCTGCCTTGGTTCCAAAAACAGCAGAACTAAGAGCTAGCAATCAATCGATCAATCTGTAAGCATTTTAAGTGCTTCCAAGGTGGTAATTGCTGGAGATATAAATAAAGGGGAAAACACCACCAAAACAAGGAGCTCATTCATAGTCTAGTGATAGAGACAATAATTTGAGAAACATGGCATAATATAAATGCAATGCAGATACAAGAGAGACTTAGCGAGGAAGGCACTAACAGCTGGGGCACTGAGGAAAGTCTTTCTAGCTTAGATGCCAGGAAGTGATACTTGAACGAAGCCCTAAAGGAAATCAGGGATTCTAACAATTGGAGTTTAGGACGGGAGCTTTCCAGGTATTGCAGATCAAAGCTTAGAATTAGGAAATAGAAGATTGTGTGTGAAAAACAGCAAGTATGTGAAATATGTGAAATATATGAAAAGAATACAAAAGAAAAGAAGAGAAAAGAAAAGAAAAGAAAAGAAAAGAAGAGAAAAGAAAAGAAAAGAAAAGAAAAGAAAAGAAAAGAAAAGAAAAGAAAAGAAAAGAAAAGAAAAGAAAAGAAAAAAGGAAAGAGACCAGATTATGAAGAGTTTTAAATGTCAAGGAGAGGCCTTTATATTTTGTCCTAGTACAGAGGAGTCACAGGAATCTACCGAATGTGTGCTTTAGGAGAATCACATTAATAGCTTTTTTTTCATACAAAAAGATTTAATAAATATTGCTTTTTCAAAATTTATTGCCAGGAACAACACATCAAAGATGCATTTTGATGTTCATATGACACTCATAGCACAATACAAGGTATCATCATGACCTCAGTGGCTAACCAATGAGATTACTCTGTTTATAAGCCTTTTGTTTTTCGATCTTACACATTGTGGTAGCACTTTGATCTCCTCACTTGTTAAGGTGGGCAGTGTAATCTATGGCAGATCTACACAGTGATCTTATTGGAAACATTCTATTGTTCAAGTATTCAACTAGCTTATTCGAATACTCCCTAAATGCAGTAGATTACCAAAAAAAAGTCAAATCTACAAGTGGTTCAATATTACATATTCATGGTGAAAATTGCCATTGGGGAGAGATTTAGGCAGAAGAAAAATCAAAGATATCAGTTGGAAAGATGATGATGTTCTCAACAGTCATTGCAAAATTTGTAAGAGGGACAGGTAAAAGTTTCAGAGATTTTGTCAACTAGCTGTAAGTAACAACTCCCTTACAACTGAAGTTGGGCAAAAATGGAATTGGCTTCTTTGTGAGGTGGTGGATTTTAAACAAAGTTTGAGAAGCTTTGGGGAAACAGTTATTCTGATAAGGGTTAAAATAGATCGTTTCCAACTCGATCCAATAAATCCATCCTAAGGTCTTCTCTAACTCTTTGAAGTTTCTATTCCTGTGAGAAAAGAAGGGTTGTATGGGCTTGAACTTTGCTGGAAAGAGAACTCAGAATTGAAAGCAGGATTTTTTCATTTCTATTATCTCGTAAATTAAGCAATTGTTTTATGTTATCATTCTTCATAGGCCAGTTTAGGAATGCTCTTAGGAGAAGTCTTCAGATCATTTCTATTGTTGTGCCCTACAGGAAATACTAAGGCAAAGCTCTCAACAATGAAACTCTAGAAAACATAAGGTTCCTAGTTTAAAATGAGCTTAAATTCCAATTTGAGTGACCTTACTCTCTTCATCTTTATGATTCACTTCAAACTTTGTTTCAGGGCACTGATAACCTCTTGAAGCTTCAGTGGAGATCTAGCACCTTTGGTGTGAGAGCTTGCTGAAGCCTTTTCAGGGTTCCTTTCCTATGTTCGTGTCCACCTGCCCACTAGCTCACATATGGCTTCAAAAAGCTGTAGCGTACACCCTCGTAAACCATCCTGGCAGGCAAATTTCCCTGAGTTGAGGGTAAGGGACAGTTTTCAAATCCATTGGTGAGTTAGAAAACTTCTCCCAGTGGAAGAGGCAAATAACAATTTGTTTCAATGGCCATGAAGATGGCAGAAACAAGTGAACTTAGACCCTGGTTAGAGGTCAAGGAAGCCATGGTCATCCATTCTATTCTGAGTTGTCACCAGTCGTCTTGAATTTTGATTTAAATGATTCTGAAAGAGAGAGTGAGGCAAACAATTTTATGCAACTCTGCCTTACTTAAATCCAATTTATATGTGAGTCAAAAGATACTACTTTAGTGATGTCATTTTGGTCCTTTTCAAGTATGAAGGACAGCCAATTCCATTCACTAAGATTCATAGATTATAGAAAGTGTATCTCTGAAAAATATCCTGATACCTTCACTTTGTGCTAAATGTGACACATACTAAATGTGGAACAATAAAAATTACCTTCATTGTCTAGGAAAAAATGGCACTAAGAGAACTTGGGTTACAGAAAAATCTGCTCCCTGGGTACCACATTGTACTGCCCAGGTTGCTTCCTGGAGAGATAAATTTAATACTTTATTCCTTATATATAGATATAGATATAGATATAGATATAGATATATATGTATGTATGTATATGCAGATATAAAATTATATTGCTATTTCCTATATCATTTATTTCTTAAAGATTCCTCTAAAATATTTGAATTTGAAATTGTTCCTCCATCCTACCCCTTGAGAAAGCAAACACTATTATATCAATTATATATGTAAAATCATGCAGAACATATTTCCATATTAACCATGTTGCCAAAAAAAAAGAAAAATGGTGAAAATTTAAAAAAATGTATTTGATTTGTACTTAGAGTTCTTCAGTTCTCTATCTGGAGGTGGAAACTTCTTTTCATCAAAAATTCTTTGTAATTATCTTGGATCATTGTATTAATCAGAGAAACTAAGTCTTTCACAGTTGATCATTATTGAAATGTTGCTATAACTGTGTACAGTGTTATCCTGGTTCTGTTCGTTTCAAATTGCATCAATTTATATAGATCTTCCAAGGGTTTTCGGAAACCATCCACCTTTCTTGAGCTCTTTTTTTTTACACTGAGTATGCTACATGTTGGTGGAGAATGAGGAATAATTGTATTTGGCTCAGTTCATGGTCTAAAGTAATTTGCTAATTAATTGATTGCAGTTCCTTTTAATAAGCCAGATAATATAACTGGTCAGGTTCTTTAGAGGTGACCACAAATTCTGACCACACATTTCCATCTCTCCTGTCACTCTCAGTAAGCATACATAGACACACAGACACACACAGAGTTGCAAAGGGGAAAAACTTCAAGAAAATTAAATTGAATTCAATTGAAGAAGTATTTATTAACTGCCTTCTCTATAAAGGATGCTGTGCTAAGTGCTAGGGCCCCCAGATATGCAGGCAAAAATTAAACAGCTTCTGCCCTCAGAGAGCTTATATTCTACTGCGTATATGCATCATATACATAGAGAAGTAAATTCAAAATATATACAAAAGAATATACAAAGTAATTTCAAGGAGAGTGCTAAGAGCGTATTAGGAGAGATTGATTTCATATAGGAAGTAGCCTCTGAGCTGAACTTTAAAGGAAAAGGGTCCATCTGCTCCAATAATGTTACTTACAATTATGTTTTTTAAAAAATAAAACATTACAGTAGCATCATTCCCTTTAAAAATATTTGTTTTCAATGTCCTATGATAGAGCAAGCTCCCAGACAAATTCCTGACAAATTAAGTTATTATATGGTATTTTCCTTTAATGTTTTGAGTTACTCGAGTTTTTAAAGCATGTTTTCTTAATAAACACTAATTACACTACCTCTTCTATATGCCTACCCCACTGGATCCTCCACTCCCCCCCTCATTCGGCCTCTGCCATGATTGCCACATCCCACCCATGATTTGTATGGTGGAAGGAGCAAAGAGGGCTAGGAAATATGTCCAGTGATTTCTTTCTGTGCCAACGCAGTTAGTTGCTGGTTTCACATTCCCACATTTTTAAGGGCTGGCTGACCCAAGTAGAATCATAGGTGGGCTTGGCACACATCTTACTGCCTGACTGGAGTAGTTAGGTTTGTGGTACATAACAGTTTTCTATCCATATGAGAGGCCAAAGTGTAGGGAAAACTGGCACATGTGTGTGTTTGTGTGTGTGTGTGTGCATTACACACCTGCTTTCCCTGAGGCTACACACGCAATGGGCAGTGGTGGGGTAGCTCTCTTTCCCTGGCACATGCCTCCCAAGGCCTGTGGTTGTGTATATGTACCTTTTGTTCTAATAGAGCTCCATCTTATGGATTTTTGAGATGTCCATACTGAGGAAATGGCTCCATTGGTGGTATTTACACCATCTCATTTTTTAGGAAGTGCTATCCTAAAATAAGAGAACAATAGAATCTGGGCAGAATCATCAGATAACAAAGGGAGATCGTATTGTTTTTTAATTAAAATAATCATTTTCTGCCATAATTCAAAATATCACCCCAAAAGCCTAGTATATAAAAGGGATGCATCTGCCACTTTGGTGGGAGAATTTTAGTCTTTTATTATTTTAATGTCTACACAGCTGTCCTCGCCATCATGTTGCTCTGTCCTAAATTTAGACTATATCTTGGTTGAGTGAGAGATTCTTTTTTTCTCAAAGGACAAATATAACCTGTGGTGGTTCATTAAAATCCTTGAAATATGAATGGCATTCTTTACTTTTGACCGCAGATACAGCACTGTTTTACTAAAACAATACACAGTAACCCAAGAAAATTTAAATATATCGGAGAAATCCAGAAAAAAAAGTTATGTTAAAGAAAAAGCAAAAGCAAAGAATCCCCCCTCCTCAAAACACAAAAGCCTTAATGTGTCCCCCATAGTTGTGGGGGTATTGTTTCATGTCTAGTTTTGGGGGCTAGGTTCATGGTTGTTATTGGAGACAGGTATTCTAGATGGAAGTCTGAGAGTTCAATTCCTGCTTCCTGCTATGTCATATCTATGGGTTGACAAAACAACTGGTTGAAAAAGGAAAATACAGTTGGTCAACTAGGTGATAATTCTGCACAACGCCAAGCTGACCTTTTAGACTGGCATTGTCTAACAAAATCACCCAGGAGACCCATATAAAGAAAATAGAATCATAGGCTTTTAGAGCTAAGAAAGGAACCTTAGAAGACTGTCTATGTCCACCCTCTTACTATTGATGAGGAAATCAAGGCACAGAAAAGATAGATGATCTGTCCATGGTAACACAGCTAGTTTCTACTGGAAGTAGAACTGAGATCTCAGCATGGCATTCTTCCGGCTACCCCATGCTGCTTCCTTGCCTGTAAGACTTTAGTTCTACTGACCCCTCATGTCCTCCCTGCTTTCAGACCGTTTTAAAATGAATGAAGTATTTGTAACACAAAATCAGAGTTTAGTGTTAAAGGAACTGAGAGGTCCCCTAATCCAGTCCTTTTACCTTATAAAGAGAAAACCAAGACTCAGGGAGAATAATTGGCATGAGGGTAGTTAGGAATGATTTCATAGAGTAGGCAGGACTTGAGTTGGGGTTTAAAGGATGCTTACAACTCAGATAGACAGGAAGAGGATGGGGTGAACTCAAGGAGAAAGATGGGAATATACAATGTAGTTTTGGAGGTTTGGGAGTCTTGGAGGTAATGAATGGTAAAACGGAAGCTTCTGATTTTATATCCAAGACTGTTTTTAATTGAAAACATTTGATAGATTTCATTGATATCTAAATTGTATTCTGTCACCACAACACACTGAAAAAAACCACACTGGATTTTGAGTTGAAGTCTTCAGACTTCTGATGGTTTCAGGCTTACAGGAAGAAATAGGAGCGGGAGAAACTTAGGGAAACATCAGATTTGGGCATCCTATTTTAGAAGCAAAGATATAAATAAATAATTTATTTTGGCATACATTTATTCAGTTCTCACTGTGTGAAAGGTACCATATTAGGAAGAGTTGAGACTGTGAAGATAAAAACAGCATAGTCCTCCTTTAGGCATTGTGTGTGTATGAATATGCATACATATATACACACACACATACATATAACCATATATGATAAATTTGATATACATATTATATAATAAATTATATATGTTATATATGTAAATATATAATGTGACAGAATAAAATTTTTATCTGAGTGAAATTTACCATGGATCCCCCAATTTGGAAAAATACTGCTATAACACTTATACATTGTTATATTTCTTTATGTTAGAAAAACAGAAAATATACCTTAAAACTTTTATACTAAATTTTTGTATGATGCTGATTTTTAGTGTGATCAGGTTTTTCTTCATTGTTAAAGAGTAGGAAAAATGTTATGAATTGATTTCTTTAAAGTTTTTAAAAATATCTGGTGAGAAGTTCCTGTGATACCCAGAGAAACTATGGAGGTAGATTGTCTGAGTTCACAAATTCTGAGGGGCCAAAAGGCTAAATAGGCAATTGGGTGTCCATACTAAGTGTAAAAGGACAGGGCTTAGCAGGGAGATGGGACCAAGCTGTCTGACGACAGCTGGAAACAGAGAAAATCAAAGTTTATTTGCAGTTTATCAATGAGGTTGGATCCCATAATGGTCACTGAAATTCTAGCCTTGTAAGGTAGTGGGTGGAGAGAGTGGAGGGGAAGGAAGAAGGAGAGAGAGGGAGGGAGGGGGAGAGAGAGAGAGAGAGAGAGAGAGAGAGAGAGAGAGAGAGAGAGAGAGAGAGAGAGAGAGAGAGAGAGAGAGAGAGAGAGAGATGAAATAAAGAAAAGTGTCTGAAATATATGATAATAATTGTAGTTGACAAATATTTTAAAAAATTCATTTCTTCTTGCAACCCAGACTCCTTAATATCCTTCCAAGAAGATGCCCAAGCTGAGTGTAACATTGTTTGTCCTTTTACACTGGTATTTGTGATCTCAATCACCAAATAGAATTTCATGTATTTGGACTGAGGTGCCAATGAGATCATAGTTATGTCAATTTGTGTTTTTTCCCCTTTTATCAAGTCATGGGAGAATGGGTGAAAGTCTTTTCTTCATTCATATGTGGCCCATACATCCCTTTCCATTTATTTTTCTACACATATAGCTGCTTATATAGTTCTTCCCATAGGACTTGTGCTCATTTCCTATAATTTTAGAGAGCTAGGAGAACAACTCTCTCCCTCTGTTGTTTTGATAATTACATCCTCTTTGCTCAATGGTGGCCCATTAACTAACTTGAATACCATGGGCTTGCAAAGTAGCCTCAAATTTCTATATATTAGAACTGTGAGAATTTTCAATAATGGTGCTTAAGCAATAATGATGGAGGTGCAGGCATTTCCTGGGGATTAATGACCAGCTGGAAGGAACTGGTGGCCATTGGTTCTGCCTCCCAGCCAGTCATTAATTTCAAATGTCTTTTGTTGAGGTCGTTATTGCTATTATACGCTCAAAATCTAAAAAAAAAATAATAGGCATACGAGTTATTTTATGGGTTGATGCAATTTCCAATTTATTTTTTTAAACTCTGCATAATAGAAACTCAGATTGTTTGAATCATCCTCCACTATTCTATTTGTTATATGACTGATTTTAAAATCAGTTGTCTTTTCTGACTTCATTTAAATAATTTTAACATTAGTTCAGAACTCTGAAAGTGATGGCAATGACATACTTTAGAAGTATAGATGAAAGTTTGGGGTCATAAATAAAATAAAGAACATTGAAGAATTCTCAAGTTTTGCTTAATTTCTGAGGTGGGTTAGAGGTATTGTTTTATTTTTATGGTAGATCCTAGATTTATAGCCAGAGTACAATGGCACAAGCAAAAAGAAATATGGTGGTATAATAAAAAGCACATTGAAGTTTGAGTCAGCAGACCTGGGTTTAGGGTTTGGCTTTGATATTTATTAGCTTTTGGGCTACAGACAAGCCCTAATATCTCTCAGCTTTAGTTCATTCATTTGTGAAATGGGAATAATAATACTTATACTACTTCATTGGATTTATATCTCAGAGGAGCTCTAGAGACCAACCAGACCAACCTCCTCATTTTACAGATAAAGAAACTAAAGTATAAAGGGGTTACATGACTTAGCAAAGGTCATCTAGTTAGTGACAAAGCTAGGATTTGAACCTGTACCTTATTCTAAATCTGCTTCAATATCTAGCATCCCATTCTCATTGCAAGGAAAGTGCTTTGAAAACCTTATAACATAATATAAATTTAAGTTGTTATTATTTCAACTTCACTAGCTCTTCCTTTGATTATGTGTGTGTGTTTGTGTGTGTGTGTGTTTGTGCCATTTAACAGCCGATAACATATATTGGGTGTTTATTGGATGCCCAACTTTATACAACTATAATCATGTTATTTCATTACCATGTCTTTTGCTTTCATAATGAGCTGATTTTTAAAAATATCCTTACCTTCTGTCTTAGTAGTGATACTAAGTTTTGGTCCTAAGGTAGAAGTGCAGTCAGAGTTAAATATTTGGAGTTAAGTGACTTGCCCAGGATCACACAGCTTGGAAGTTAGATTTGAACCCAGGACCTCCCATTTGGGGGCCCAGCTCCATCCACTGAGTCACCTAGCTGTCCCACATACATTTCATATGTTTCTTTCCTTTTCCACTCAGTGGGACATGTTATTTTAAAGGCAAGTTGAGGAAAATCTGATGTTCTTGGCAACAGGTTGCCTCTATGAGATAGGACAAAATGAGGGAACAAAGGCATCATTGCATATTCAAAAGCAGGAATGCCTAGGTATAATGACTAGGGAGAGTTTCATCATTAATCAGTAATCATTCAGTGAGCAGCGGCTAAATGTAAGGGATGGTTCCAGGCACTGAGATATTGTCCTCAGCTGCAAATACAATAGTTTATTTGGAGACAGATGATATTCACATATTAAAGATGTTCTGTAGTAGGAGGCAATATACAGTAAGCACCAAATGATTTGTATGGACAGTAAGTCCAAGTAAGGGGCAGACATTTCCTAGCTTTGGGACCTTGGGCAAGTCACTGAATCCCATTTGCCTAACCCTTACCATTCCGTGTTGACACTAAGACAGAAGGGAAGGGTTTCCCCAAACCAAGTACAATTAGAGATCAGAGGAAGGAGTGCTCAAGGTGAGTTGTAGTGGTCATGGATTGTTTCATGCAACATATGGGTTGTGAGCTAGGATTTAAGAGATGCCTACAGTTTTAGGCAAGGAGAAAGATGTGATAGAAATACCATTGTGTGCGAACGCGGGGTCTCTGTAAGGATGGACTGATAGATAAATCAGAAAAGTTGGTTGGGCTGAAATGGCAAAAGCTTTTGAAAGACACGATCAATGTATAATATCTCTGGAAATACGAAATCAAGGGGTAAAAAATGGAACGTAATGGGATACCCATTAATTGGGGAACGACTGAAAAAGTTATGACAGGCAAGTGTTGTGACATGTAATATAATTGTAACATGAAGAAACACATCATTGTTTAAAAAGACATGAAAAGATTTGAATTAACTGATTCAGAGAAAAAGTGAGCAGAATCAGAACAGTCTATATAACACCAGGATTTTTAGACAGGTTTAAAGACTCATAAATTGATGAAGAATGAAATGAGCAGAACTAGGAGAAACGACTTATAAAAAACAATAATATGTAAATATAAACAACTTGAAAAGTCATAAGAACTCTGATCTACATGACCATCCATGATTCCAGAGGACGGGCAATGAAGCTTGCTGTCCACACAATAACATGGAGCTGATGAATTCAGGCGGGCAAATTGAAACATATATTTGTTTTAGTATGGCCAACCAATGAGGAAACTGGTTTTGCTTCATTATGTATTTTTTCCAAGGAACTTGTTTTCCTTTTTTCTTTCCCAATAAGTGGGAAGTGGAAGGAAGAAAAAAATAGCAATAACGGGAAAATTGGAGACATATGCTATATTTATTTTGGTGCCTTATATAACAGATAATATATTTTTGTGATGATACCTAAAGTGTTATTATGCAAAGTTCATTTTTATAACAATACCATGCTTGATATAAATTTTAAAATGAAGACCTAGAAATAAGATGTCATTCTATTATGTGATTTTTTTTCCACTTAGCTCTTTCCCCAGGCTTTAACTAAAATCTCTATCTCAGGCTACCATGTTTGAACTACAAGTGGAAAGACTGAGAACTGGGAAGAAACAACTTTGTGACTTTTTTTTTCTTTCCTCCAAATTGGAAAAAAAGAAAATTATTAATATGTGTTTTGAATGACATTTTATGCTATGTTGCTAACTAATAAAAACTTGTTTCTAAAACTTCTTCAATTAAGATAATCGCCGCCCCCTTGTAGAACAGTCTGTAGGATGAGATTCTTCTGATTCTCACACACTCAACAATTCTTGCTCCTGTAAATTTTTTTTAACTCTTACCTACTGTCTTAGAGTAAATACTGTATATTGGTTGAAAGGCAGAACATGGCAAGGCCTAGGCAATTGGGGTTAAGTGACTTGCCCAGGGTCACACAGCAAGGAAGTGTCTGAGGTCAGATTTAAGCTCCCGTCTCTAGGTCTAGCTCTCAATCTGCTGAGCCACCTATCTACACCCCTGCAAATCTTTTGACTCACAAATTCATAGTCCAAGTATGGTACTGCCAATTCTGACTGATGCATAAGATGACTTGCATATCAAGGAATTGATGCCAGGAAAGCATCTTCCAAAACTGTAGACTAAAAATCTTCATATCTTACAGTTTCCTTCCTCACAACTATCCTGTGAGATGCCATACAAGTGCTTTTATACTTCTCTCTCATAGACGTATTTATATAGATGTGGAACTGCGGCTCAGTGTCACCAAGTAGCTTGCCCAAGATCACACAGGTAGAAATCATCAGAGCCAGTATTCAAACGTAGGTCTCTTCTGACTCCAGGTCCAACCATCTTTCTGCTCTACCTTTCTTCTCTAATCTTGAATTGTATGAAGGGGCACCTGAGATTCTGCTGGCCATTCCCTGTCACTGACTAGAGGGGAGAGCATAGTGTATCTGTTTTAGTGGCAAGGTGTGGGTGGGAGGAGGTAGAGTTGATTTTAGATAGAAAGACCAACCAAATACCAACTGGAACAAGGGATCAAAGCCTTTGTATGATGAAATAATGGATATTTCTAATATTTTAAAATTCTACAAAACCCCTTCTTTGCAATAACTTTGTGAAGAAAGTGGATAGAACCAATATGGTTATCTCCATTTTACAAATGAGGGAGGTGAGGACCAGAGATGTCAAGTGTCTTGTGCCCCAACACACAGATAGTGAGAAACAGAGCTGGCATCACCATTGTTGTTCTATGTCCAACTCCTCTTTGACCACACTTGGGGCTTTCTTAGCAAAGATAATGAAGTGGTTGGCCATTTCCTTCTATAGCTCATTTTACAGATGAGTAAACTGAGGTAAATAGGGTTAAGTGATTTGCCCAGGGTCACATAGCAAGTCTTTGAGGCTAGATTTGAACTCAGGAAAAGAAATCTTCCTGATTCTAAGCCCAGTGCTCTATCCATTGAGCCATCTAGCTGCCCTGGCATTCTCATTAGAAGCCACTAAACTCCTGAAGCACAAAGATAGTCCTTGTAACAACTGAGATGTGGAGCTGGAGGAGGAGGGTTGTGAGTCCAACTATTTAGAAGTAATTGTGGGGTCCTGGACTCAGCAGCACTGGGTCACAGCTTACTTTCTGTAATATAGAGTGAACAACTGTGAAGACGGATGAGATGCTTCTGCTGTTCTTTAAAGCCAATCCCTGTATTCCCAAGGGTAGTTTGAATTTCAAAGAAAAGAGAAATTGAAAGAAAATGATCTCCATCGAATGTATCAGATGGTGGGAAGTCAAGCTGTAATTTGGGACTCATTCAAAAGGAAATATTTGGTCCATGTTTGAGAAGTTCTCACATGGAGAGGGTACTAAGGGTCAGAGAACCTGGGCTGCTTGCCCAGCTTTGTCTCTCCGACATGCCATAGTATTTTGTCACCTGACTGACTCCTCAGTCCTCCAGACCATGTTTGTACTGCCCAAACCCTACGAGGCATACAAATCTGGTTAAAGATGGTCTGCTCTTGTATCATCGTCCTATTTTTGGTTCATACTATCATCATTAGAACAAAATGGTATCTTAAAGCCTCTTCAGTAGCCTAATAACAATGTCATGTTCAGGGGAAAGCACAGAATAAATCCCCACCAAATCTTAATGTCTCCAGATGGAAAATAGTATGACTGGATGCTATTAAAGCCCCTCAACATAAGGACCAGGCTCTTCCTCTTACTTTATAATTCTGGAGAATAAAACAGACTTCCACTCATATTTGTTTACTCAATCAATCAAAGTTTATAGATGCCCAAGTACAAATAGAGGAGAGAACTTTTTTAAATGGGTGAAAAGATGCACCTTTATTTTACCCCATGGAAAATCAGAAGACACAGAGGGGTAATAAGAAGCCAAAAATAGTGTAGAAAATGCACCAAGTGCTCAAATAACTCATCATTTTCTTTTTAGAAGGGAGTTGAACTTGAGATTTCACTACTGGGGGACATTTCTGTGAACCCCCTTGTTTACAGAGAGTGATGCACAATCCCTTCTCTTCCATTGACTCTCCCAGGAGATGAACCAATGTTTGAGGTTTCTAAACAAGCCATTCCTTTCCCACTGGACATGTATTATTTGAGTGACTCGCTGGATTTGAGCATGGTATCTTGCCCATAGTTGTTGTTTTTCAGTTGTTTCAGTCAAGTGTGATTCTTCATGATCTCATTTAAAGGTTTTCTTGGCAAAGTGGCTTGCCATTTCCTTCTCCAGCTCATTTTACAGATGAGGAAACTGTCACATAGGTAGTAAGCATCTGGGCTCAGATTGGAACTCAAGTCTTCCTGAATCCAGACCTGGGACTCTTTCCACTGTATCACCTCGCTGCCCATGATCAATGGGCATTTAATAAGTGTTTATTGGTGGATTGACTATTTGAATCATTTTTATTTTATTTTTTAAAAAACCCTTACCTTCTGTTTTAGAATCAATACTGTGTATTGGTTCCAAGGCAGAAGAGTGGTAGGTTCTAGGCAATGAGGGTTAAGTGACTTGCCCAGGGTCATACAGCTAGCAACTGTCTGAAGCCAGATTTGAAACCACAACCTCCTGTCTATGGGCCTGGATCTCAATACACTGATTAAGTCATTTTTAATGGGAAATTTCACAAGAATTCTGTGGCTTATCTTCTTTCTCCATGGAATATCAAGAATCAGCTCATTCTTCTCTCTCTAGAAGGTCTGTTTTGAGAGCCCTTCAAGTTGAGAAGACTTGAACATGGGCCCAAGGAGATATGCAGTTCTTTATTTGTTCCATATCCTTCTTCAGGGAGTTCATCAAAGTCCCAGCTGCTACCATCCCTTGATTTGGATCATTCGGTCTCTAGAATCTCAATTAACTGTGATAAAAAAAAAAGATGGGAAGAGAAAACATCTAAAATGAACTGACGAGAGTCACTATTCAAAATCTTTAATAGCAGAGACATAGTTCATGGTAGGATGGATCAGGGCTATCATTTATTAGTTTTTCCACTGATAACAACAGTATGACATGGTTTTCAGATCATTTCACATGCACTCTTTCATTTGATTCTTAAAAATAGCCCATGAGGTAAGTTTTATAGAGGAGAAACTAGGATGAAGTAGCTGCTTATGTGTATTACCGGTTTAGAAGGCAGTTTTTAAACCATAGGGCTTCTCTGCTTCCAGGTCTAATACTCTTTCAAGTTAGCCATCCTCATCCATTAAATGGATGAAGACTGTTTTTGTTTAGCTTATTATCCTATTATATTGGAGTTATGAGGGAGAGGAGACCCTAAAAACTGATCTTATGGTGAAAAAATTAATTAAAAACAACAAAATTATTTGAAGAGGGGAGTAAATGAAAAAATGGAAACAAAAAACACAAAACCGATGATGAGGTGGTAGGTAGTATTTTAAAGGCAGTAGAAGCTGGTAGGTGGTACAATGGATAGAGTACCAGGTCTGGAGTTAAAAGGACCTAGGTTCAAATCTAGCCTCAAAAACTTCCTAGCTGTTTGACCCTGGGTAAGTCACTTAATTCCATTTTACTAGCCCTTGCCTTTCTGTCTTAGAGTTGTTACTAAGATAGAAAGTAAGGGTTTAAAAAAAAGGAAAAAATTAATGTCAAGAATCTATTTTCACCATGGGCCAAGTTTTCCATTACCTCTTACTTTGGTTATATTTAATTCAGCTGAGAGTTGCTCGTGGGATATACAGTCTCCTTCAAACTATATATGTCCCATAAGAAAACTGAAGAGTTCACATTTAATTATACAGAAGTGTGAAGCCAGAAACGAGTCAATTTAGTGGAGGTTTCCTTTATCTTCATAGTCAGTGTAAAGATGGACGTTTAGAAGGATTCCTCCACAAAATGGTACATTCACATCTCTAGGGGACATTAACTCATGTTAATTCCTCCATAGTTATATTTGTACCTTGAGCATTTCTTTTTAACAAGTTTTTCATTTGGAGAGAGAAAATGCAATAGGCAAAGCGGGAGGAAATTTCAATTCTCCTGTTAGATATCTATCATTCATCAGCTATGTCATTTTGGGTGGTTCCTCTAATTGCCCCCCTGAGTAGCATTTGCTCTCTTCATTTTGGTTATTGTAGAAAGAACTTTGTGATGTTAGGATAAAGAAACACCAAGGCGTATCCTTGTTACAAACAAGAGGAGAGCACGGGGAGGTAGGTGGTCCTGGTACTTTTCAAATGGAACTGGATCCATTAAATTAGAGTGCTGATATTAGGTGATAAGAAGAGTCCCCACTTTTATAGGCAATTCAGGGTAATGGAAGAGATGTCCTTCTGTTCTACTGCACAGTGCTCAGGGGGATGGTAATATGACCTAACATAGAACTGAAACTAATGAGATCCTTTAAAAAATAACCAATTTAAGTAGGTAACATTTTGTCTTTTAGGGGCCAACTGGAGATCAAAGTCCAATGAAACACTTTCACGCTCATGTACAGGGAACTGTTTGATTTCCTAATTCTGATTAGGCTTTGATCAAATTTGGTTCAGCGCTAGTCTTCCATGAATATGCATTCAAATATTCTAATGTTCTCGAATTCTAGTTGTTTTGAAAGAGAGTATCCGAGTTCTGCTTGAGTAATTTCTCTTTTCTCGACTCCCAATGGCAATGAAGCATCTGGATCCGCTTCTGCTTTCCTTATTGTTCAGTGGTCTTGGTTCATGGTTAAAAATGATGTAATTCCAGAATTCAGGAGCAACAATAATACAGCAAATACAAACTTGTGCTTTTTATATAAAAGCCAGAATCTAAATTATTCCAAGAGTTAAGGCACAAAAATGGGAAAAGGAATAAGAACAGAAAATTTTGGCCCTTGGGGAAAGACAAGTAGTTCTGTCTCTATGAATTTATACCAAAGTGGAGTGGAGCATTTGACTCTATTTAAGGAAGTAGAAAAATAAATTCCCATCCCTTGAGTCATGAAAAACAAAAATGAGATTAGGCAGAACATTCACGTAAATCTTCAGTTCTCTTTTCTTCTCTGGCAGGTAGAGGTGAAATGATTTACTCATTCTTTGTTTTTTTGCTTCTTCACCTTCAAAGTGATGTAAGAATTCCCTTTCCCTCCTCAAAGTGTTTCCCCTCAAAGAAAGGATTTCAGAAAGCCATCTCAAATAATAATGCCATCTTAATTTTCTTTTTAGCAGTCCATACATGTAATAGGATCGTATCGTCTACAAGGAGTTTGTACCAACAGCACAGCATGTACCAACAGCCCAGCATACCAATATTTCTTGGCACTTTGCCTTCAAAGTTTTTCTGGTACTTTTGGTTTTCCAGTCATTAATAGAAGCAATGGCAAACATTATGAGGAACATTTATCTGATCACGGAAAGAAAAGGAGATTAAGGGGAAAACTAGGGGATGCTTGAAAGACCATTGGATACGACATCTGAAGCAAGATGTTAATTCCTTTCCCTATTTTTTATTTCTCAGAATTCAAAGCAATAACTGACTTCTCTCACATCCTCCTTCCATGCGATTTGATGGCTTTTGATGTAGATACTAACAAAGGTTACATGGGAACTTTTTTTGATAAGAAGCAACCTATTGGACTTGGGCTTTACATTTCCCTTTCCTAACACCTACTTAGCTCCTCTTTCCTTTTCTGTTGCAAAACTCTGCCAATAGGTTCATTTTCAAAAGGGAAACCTTTAGGTATTTTAGCAATCCCTTAGGGAAATAGAAAAAGGGAAAAATCATGAAAGAAGCCAGAGTTTGAGAATTAGTAGAATTTGGGGGCAAAGAGGACTAAATATAAGTTAGAATTATCAACATTTATTGTTGAATAACCTACTGATAAGAAATTATGGGGAAAAGGAAGATTTGAATCTTTTCTTTAAGCAATCTATAATATATTTGCTGAACTATGTATTTTGTCACCTCTCTCTCTCTTTCTCTCTCTCTCTCTCACACACACACACACACATACAGGCACATACATCTGTCTCTGTCTCTTTTTTTCTCTTTCCTTCCTCAAATTATCTTGTAATATTTGTTTGTTCATGTTGAGTTCCTCTAGTTTGGCAGTTCTCAAAGTGTGGTCTAGGGACCCCTGAAGACATTTTCAGAACATCTAGGAGATCAAAAGTCTTTACATAATAAATACTATGAAAACATTTTAATTTCTAATATAGTAAATATCCATAACTATAACCCATATAAACAAAAACCCTTTAGGGGGGACCTCAACAATTTAGGATTGGAAAGGGGTCATGAGATCAAAAAGCCTGAGCACAACAAGCCTACTAGAACTCCCACTTTGTAAGTAAGGGGAGTCCTGTCTTCATATCCCTAGCACCTAAGCACATATGTAAAGATGCCTAATCTAGGCATTTCATAAAATTTTGACTGAATTGGATTGAATTAAATGAGAAACAACAGGAAGACATTTTAGGGGGAAAACATTACTCTTTATACAAATTAATAGAGTACAAACTGAATATCAGAGTGCTACATAAATATATAACTGGAGCAATTAGTCAGTCATGTAAACTCCCTAAAGGAATTAAGTTTTTTATTACAATTTCAAAGAACAACTTCAACAAACATTTATTATGTGCTAAAGGATTCTGCTGGTCTTGAAGGACACATCAACAAATGTGAAATTGTTCTTGCCCTCATGGAGATTACATTCTACTTGGAAAGTATATCCTGTACAAGGTAAAAGCAAGATACTTTTAGGAGAAAGAGGAAAATTAATAATTGGATCCAGATAGCTAAATTCGGTTTATATGCTCCTCATTAATCCGTGTATACTACTTTAAGACCCTATTCCTAATTCATAATATTTCAGAAATTCTTCCTAATTAACTCAGATGCCCCACTATCCCTCCTTTCTTTTGCATCTCTTCAGGACTCAGAAAATATAAGCAATTGCTAGCATCTTCTAACATCTTTTGGTTTTATGCCACATAATTATTCAATTCAATAAATTTCATCTATATAAGTACTGTCACTTCAACTAGATTGTAAGACACCCAGTTAATCCAAAATAACTTCTAGTTGCCTTCCATTTACTGGAATTGTTCTAGGTCCTAGGCATATAATAATAAAAAGGAGAACAGCCTCTGCCCTCAAGGAATATACCATCTATCTGGGGGAGGCAATGTGTCTATAAAGAGGTGTATACATAATATATAGCATAGATACAAGAAAATTTGGGGGAATGACAGTAATTTGGGACAATTTGGAAAGATCTCATGCAGAAGGTGATCCTTGAGCGGAGCTCTGATGAAAACTAGGGATTCTTAAAAACAGAAATGAGGTGGTAGCATATTCCAGGAATGAAAGATGAAAGGCAAAGGCACAGAGTTAAAAAGAGGAGTGCTTTCTCTGAGGAATAGCAAGGAGTTTGGGTTAACTGAAACACTCTGTGTGTGTGTGTGTGTGTGTGTGTGTGTGTGTGTGTGTGTGTGTGCGTGTGTGAGGATCATTGTTTAGTAAAGGGGGTGTGGGGTGAGGCACATGCTGGGATTCTCACTCTGACAATTATTGGAAGGATAGATTTTAGAGGGGAAAGATTAGAGGCAAAGAGACCAGTTAGAAGGCCATTGCAATAGTCCAGGTACCCATTAATTAATTTGTATGCATTACATCACCTTGCTCAGTATTTATCGCATGGGAGGTGAATATGAAGTATTTATTGAATGTCTTGGAGCTGAGCATGTGCTACAGTGGATAGGGCAATGAATTTGGAATCAAGAAAGACCTGAGTCTTTGGTACTTTGGCAAATTATTAACTTCTCTTAACCTTAGACTACTCACCTGTAAAATGAGGCTCTTAATACTTGTAATAACTATATCATAGCATTGTTGAGAGACTCAAATGAAATCTTTAAAGTATTCTGAAAACTTTATGGCTCTATATGTTATTTTCTTATTTCTAGATATGTCTTTGGACAGCAACTTTAACTCATCTGCAAAGTCAGAAATAGCACAAGTTTCTTGGTATTAAAAAAAATCGGGATCTATGACCTAAAATAATTGCTTGTTGCAATTGAATAAAAGTAAGCTCATCTTTTAACAACTCATTGAAAGTATGTCCAGAGCCACTTTAGCAGCAGATGGGATAACAAGGATGATAACATGCCTCATTCAGTTTCCACATGATTTTAGTTTCTGTTTTTATGTCTGTATTTTGAAAGATCTTTGTTCCACGTAGCTTAAAGATTGTGAATATTTGATATGTGCTAAATATCCTTAAATTTATTTGGATCAATACATATATATATGCATGTGTCTGTATATATATATACATATGTGTGTGTGTGTGTATATATATATATATATATATATATATATATATATATATATATATCAGGGAGAATGGGAATAAGAACGCCACCTGTACAATGATCTAATTCCAGCTCAATTAATTTGTGGAACTTGGAAGGATATTTTGAAGTTTATCTTTATAAAAGAGATTTGTCACATCTTAGTTTATGAAAGGTTGCAAACTTCTCATGCATAAACCTATCCACCAAGTCATATCTTGCTGGGTGTTTGACAAGTGCTAAAGTTTTATAGTATGAAGAGATTTGACATAGAGTTTCTGTCATTTCCTTGTATAATATGCATCAATCCCTACCTCTTACTTCCTTAAAGATATGTATACTTAAAAATTAATATACAATAACTCCAAGTATTATATATTATAAAGTTTATTATCTAACAAAATGGAACCACATGACTAAGTTTTTCTATCTGCTCAAAAAAGACTATGTCCACAGGAAGAGAAGAGAGCTAGATCAGGAACCCTACCCAATTTATCTCCTGTCTACATCAGCACGTAACAACAGGAAGTCAGTGGGCTCCTGGGAATTGTAGCGTTTAGGGTAACAGATTTCTAATTACACATATAACTTGTCTATAATTTCTTTAGGCAATGATCTATATGGCTTTGAATTGCCACCATAAACTCTTCCATTTCCATGAACAAATCTACAAGAGTTGGCTATTTGTTAAACACTTCCTTGTCGTCTCATTGTTTGCCGAGTTCATATAGATGTCACTAGGTGGGGTCTTTTGATTTCCCCTCTTGGATCATAGCCATCCCAAGACTCTATCTTGAAGTAAATTGCTTTGGGTTACATTAGACTAATCCTATGGCATATGCCTTTTGTCATATTTTATGAGTGGCCAATCCACTTGTTAGTTTTTCTACTTTTGTCATGCTATTATTATTATTATTTTATTGTTCACCTCATAAAATTCCTGTAAGACTCTGATGAGGTGATATATGTAAAGTGCTTTGTGCAAAGCACTCTATATAAATGTGAATTGTTACTATTGACACACCCATTTCTCACTGCCATTTCCCCCAGTAGGACTAACAGAAAAGGAAAGGGATACTCTGGAGGCACCTTGCCCATATACATTTCTTTTGTGCCCTCTTACTCTCTTTCTGAATCCTCCCATTTCCCTCATACTGATGACAAAAATAACAAAAAAATGCTAGGGAAAAGTTATACCCAAGAAGAAGCAAGTGCCAATGAGTGATTGTTCCTTCCCGGAGAGACACAGGGATTCTGCTGAATGCCACTGGAAATATAAGCTTCTTGTGTGACAACAAGAACTTGGAGGAAAACTTGTAGTTAAATTGCTAAGTGCTTTGAGCATGAATGGTATTTTTCACATGTAATGTAGATAAGTGCCTTATCTTGTGATATCGTGTTTCTGGCTTCTTTGTTTGGACTGTCACATGTGTGCTTTTTTCCCCTCCAAAATGCCATTTTCATTCGTTCTCAGAGTTTAGAACATATCAAAGAGTTTTTCTGTACTTTAGTCTCTTTTACCCAAATGAACACATCCAAAATGAAAGAACTAGTGGGTAGAATGTCATATGGAATAAATCCAGTGTATGATGGAAACAGTTGAGATTACTCCTTGAACTTTCAGGATGCGTTCAAACATGTTAAGCTGATTGGAAACCTAAGGTAATTCTTTGAATAATTCTGGTCAAGAAAATCACCTTTTTGCCTGAAATGTTCATATAAAACAAAAATAGAGGAAGATTTTTCACTTAAGTTATTTATGTAATTGATATGAATCTCTCCATAGACCAGTGATTTTCATTACTATCTCGGGGGATATCAATGGGAAGAATGGTAAGGGTAAGAAGTTCTAGTCCAAATTCTGCCACTGACTCACTGTGTTACTTGTAGAAAATCACTTGCTCTTTCTTGGCCTCAGTGTCATCATCTATAAAATGAGCATGTTGACTAAACTGATAATCCCTTAGGACCTTCTATTTCTACATTCCATTATTTAACAAACTTCAACCACATATATAGCAACCACCACACATAACATTTTAAAACTTTTAAAAACATATTGGCAATAAAATTTAATTAGAATATAATGTATAGCTACAAAAATAATTATGGAAAAGATGAATTAAGTATTTTATAAATTATGAATCCCTTTTTGAATGACTTAAGGAGAGAATAACGAGATTGGATTGGATGAGCAAGGAATATCCACCATGTGGGGGCCTTAAATAACCAAATTCTGATTTCTACATGGTGAGAGGAAAGGATTCCTTTCCTCTGATATACATACATATACCCTGGCTATATGTTCATGGACGCAGGGTACAGTGGTAGAGGTTAATGTGTACTGACCATATGTGACCAAGGCAACTCACAAGTCCTAGTACTACAATGCCTGAGGGTCCTTTCCATTTTGGTAATCTTCATGCAACTCTCCTCAGCTGCAGAGTCTCATCTGGGAAAGTCATTCAGTTCCAGGGTCTACTCCTCTCTGTACCTCAACTCCCAGTTGTCAGTATTAACTCTCTTGAGATCACAGTCAACTCTTTTCTCTGCTGCCAAGGATCCTATTCCTGAAGCTAATTCTCATTCAATTAATTGCTTTTCCATACTGATACTTGTCCAAAGTGTATGTGTCAGATTTTTCAATTCTATTGTGAACTTTTTTGAACTAAAAAAACTCTCAAACCGCTGGATGAAATGTCTCTTTCTAGAAAAGTCACTGTGAGATACCATGTAAACTTTGCATTGCTGGAAAGTTTTATTGGAGGACAGTATTTTATAACTACAGTTTTTAATTTTGTCATCTTAGTAAGGACTTTTCTCCTAAGACTCCTAATTGTGTCTACTGGCTGATTGTTTATGAAGACCATACCTTTGGGGGCTCAAATCAGGATTGTAGTGCTCATAGGGTTACCCAAGACCCCAGTAGTAGTTTTCATATTCTGGCAAGATAGATAACAGCCAAAGTCATCTCAAGATATCATCATAATTACAGATTACTAATGACAACATAGTCCTATCATTCAGCACACTCAAGATCCCAAAATACTCTTACTGAGAATTTTCTTTATCTTTTTTTTCCAAGATAAAGGTTAATGCGGTTCCATAAGGAAAAGTGATCTTCATCTTCTGGTACTTTATTTTTCTCAGTTGATCTCAAATTTTCACTCTTAAAAATCTCTTTCAACCCACTCCTTATAGATGGCATTAGACTCTGTAGCATTCTCAAGGAAGTTTATTATATTTATATTACTTCTTTGCAATATGAACGCAAAAATTCCCCCAAGAAGGGGGTTTTCTTCATCTCTTTTCATTTTCCCCTATACTTTCTTTCAAATCATATCCATTAATTCTCTCCTCTCTCTCTCAAAAAACTATGAGCTACATCCTCAGCATCTCATCTGGCTCTCAAAGCTACAGGAACCATAACAACAACTTTTGGGAACCAGTTATATTGGTAAGGAAACCACGGATGTAGAGGCATTGGGAACCCATGTTAGCTGTATTCACACAGTGCAGTGCGTAGCCTAGAACAAGTGCTTGATTAATGCTTATTGGCTGGCTGATAGAGCAGCTGATGAAGACTTCAAACTCAGATACACTGATGGCCAAACTAATGTTATTCTACTCTACCATGCCGCCTCGTGTTATCAGACCTTCCATTTATTCTAGTTTTCCAGATAAGGCCATTGAAGCTCACCAAGGTTAGCCTGTTGTTCAAGATCTACAATTTCCCCTAACTTATCTGTATCCTTCATCAGCGCCAATAGCTTCTCTTGGGAGGCAAATTGCTGGAAAGGCTACACTCAGCCAGCAGGTGGAGCTATAGAACTACCCAGTCTTGGGATGAAAAGTCTTATCAGCTAATCAATTTAATTCAACAAATATGTGCTACCTGTCAAGTCTGTGCAAGCATTGTGGTAGATATTAGCGGTATAAAGTTGAAATAAAGCATCATGTCAGAAGTCAAAGAGCTGGGCTAAAGTTGATTTCAACAACACAAACATTATGATCAGAAACAGAGTCTGATCAGTACAAAAGAAAGGACCAGGCAAAATGCTATCCAAAAATTGAAGGAGAGATCTGAAAGAATTCGGAATTCTTCCATTATTGAAGGAAATATTACTTGTATTGAGCCTTGAAGGAAGCGAGGAACTCCAATACAGAAAGATGAGGGGAGTGAATTCTTTTTTTTTTTTATTTCATTTTATTTTATTTTTTAAACATTATTTTATTTGGTCATTTCCAAACATTATTCATTGGAAACAAAGATCACTTTCTTTTCTTCCCTCCCCACCTCCCACCACCTCTCCCATAGCCGACACGCGATTCCACTGGGTTTCACATGTGTTCTTGATTCAAACCCATTTCCATGTTGTTGGTATCTGCATTAGAGTGTTCATTTAGAGTCTCTCCTCAGTCATGAGGGGAGTGAATTCTAAACAAGGGGGGCGGCTTTGAGAAAACAGTCCAAGAAGGAAGAACAAGAATGTGGAACAGGGAGTAGTTGGTTTTTCTATATTATATATTATGAATAAAAATATCAGAAGATAAATCTGGAAAGGTCATTTGGAGCCAGATTGTGGAAACCCTTCAATATTGGAATAGGAAATTCTTCTTTTTACTGGGTAGACAATGAATAAAAGTTTTTGAATTAGTGAATAGCACACATCAGAGCAGGAGATTAAAAATAATGTGCTGAAAACCCTTTGTGAAGGTAGATTGAGAAATCAATAGTTGAAAGGTTGTTAAAATAATATGGTCAAGATTGGAACTAGAGAAGGGAGAGCAGAGTAGAAGGAGCATATTGCAGACATAGCTGTGACAAATTTGACAACTGATTAAATGTGGGAGATAAGAAAAGGCAAAGATGATTGATATTGGAAGCCCAGATAACTGGAAGAACAGAGGTACATTAGAGAGAAAGCACAATTGCTTTTTTGAAAGAAGGGGATTCAACTGGTGAGTATATCTTTGAATGGGCAGCTATGTGGCACAGAGGGTAGAGTAGGAAGATGTTAGTTCAAATCTAGCTCTGTCCTGGGCAAATTACTTAAACCCTATTTACCTCAATTTCCTTGTCTGTAAAATGACCTTGAGAAGAAAATAGCAAACCACTCCATTACCTTAGTCAAGAAGTCATGACCCCAAAAGGGGTCATGAAGAGTCAGATCTGGGACATGACTGGAAAAAACTAAACAGTAACAACACCAAAATATCTTTGAATATGGGGCATTTGAGGTGTTGTTTGTATATCTATATGGAAATACCCAACACATAGACTAAGTCTTTTCCTTGGAGGATACAACTAGATACAACTAGATTGGCAAGTAAATAGCAAATATAGTCAAAGTAATACAAAGTAATTTCAAGGAGGTGAGAACATCAACCATCTATATCAAGGAAGACTTCATGTCGGAGATGGCATCTTAGCTGGTCCCGGAAGCTAGAAATTCTGTGACATCAAATTGTGGAAGAAGTACATTCCACATCTATATCAATGTAGAGGAAGTCATGTCTAGGAATAATAAGCATACCAATTTGGTTGGAGTAAGGAATCCCAGGAGGGCAATAATATTAAGTAAATCTGAAAGGTAAGCCAGAGTCAGACTGTAGAGAACTTCAAACACTAAGGTGAAAATATCCTCTTTTATCTTAGAGACAACTGGGAGTCAGTTATGATTTTTGAGGTTGGGAAGTGGCATAGTAAAATATGTATTTTTGGAAAGGGGCGAAACTGGAATGAAGAACCTACTGCAGGAGTCCAGGTACAGGGGAATAAAGACCTGAACCTGTAGAGGTTCTTTTAGTGGAGAGAAGGGGTTGGATATAAAGATACTGTTGAAGTAAAATAGAAGACTTGGAGATGGAGTCCTGTATTCAAATTTGACCTCAGGCATTTCCTAGCGGTGTGAACTTGGGCAATTCATTTAACCCAAATTTCCTCTACCTTACTGCTCTTTTGCCTTAGAACCAATATTCAGGATCAATTCTAAGACAGAAGGTATGGGTTTAAAGAATTAAAAAAAATTTTTAAAGAGTTGGAAATTGATTGAATAACTGAAGGGAAAGGAGGGACAGTGAGGGATAGGGAAGATTTAAGGATGAATTCAAGGTTGGAAATCTAGTCATCAGAAGTAGGGAATTTTGGAAGGGGGATAGAGTTTAGGGAAAAACATAATTCCCTTTTTAACACACCTCCTTTTCTTCTCAAAAGGGCTTTTTAAAAGGGACTAGAGTAAAATAGGAACAGGATACAAAAGGAAGAGTTGTCAGATCTGCCTAAAGGGACCGATGCCAGAGTTTCCAGCCAAGTTCAATTGTCCTTCTCACATTCAATTAGTTCAGTTGGAAATCAATGTCTTAGAGTAAAACAAGAGATAGTTGCATCATAATGTGTTTATTATTTCTGAAAGCTGGCTCTTGATGATCACTTTATTCAAATGAGTTGTGTCATCTAGTTTATGTTTAAATTAATAGAAATTTAGTCATGAAGACACTTGGATAGGGGAATCATTGCTCTAAAAGTAGAAGGAACCATCTGGTTATCCAGTCCATCATTTTACACATGTAGATCATTGCAATGATCAGCTATGATTTTAGAGGACCAGTGATGATATTTGTTACCCAGCTCCTGACAGAGAGTTGATGGACTAATTATGCATGATGAGACATATTTTTGGACATTAGTCAGTGTAGGGATTTGTTTTGCTTGACCAGGTCTATTTGTTATACAGGTTTTTGTTTCTCCTTGTTTCAGGGGAGAGGAGGATGTGGGAGACAGAAAATAAATATTCATCAACTGGGAAAATATTTTGAATTTTTTTAAATGAGGGGGGATGTGCTACGGATGTGTCCAAGATTATAGAAGTAATAAGTGATCCTGGATTTTTGAAGGTTTTAAATAAATTCTTTTATTTTCCAGCAAACTACAGAAACTCTTCTCTAAGCCAGTAGTTACAGTTAAGCAAGGTATCTAATTGGTGAAAAAGAAACAATAGTAGGACCTTTTCAAAGTAAGAATTAGCAAACAGATATCAGAGGAAGTTAAAGGGGTAGAATTGTTCACTGGGCAAAGAACACGATTTATCACATTACCATAATTTATTTTATTGCTTGGAATTATATTAATACTAATTCATAATATTAAAGATAAAGTGTATTAATATAATTACCCAAGATATAATGATTTCATATTAATGTGGTTGTCAATATCATCTTTGTGTATAATTATAATAATGTAATAAATTAATATTCAGATGATTTACCATTTCCACACTTTATTTTATTGCCTGAGTATCTAGAGCTATTCTTATCCATATTTTTTTGATGGGTCTCTGCTATAAAAGTTTACCACTAAATCCCAAATAGGAGGCAGCTATGTCACAAATTAAAGCAGATGAAATTTCTTCTTTCAGCTATTTTACCTTCTGCAAAAGTCTATTTGCACATCATTTCTCCAAGATTCTCCATGCATTTTCTTTTGTCTTTATTTGTGTAGGCTCTCCTCCCTGCCATTAGAGTTAATGCTCAGTGAGAGTAGGAACTACACAATAATCATTTTTGTGTTCATCTCAGCACCTTATACAGTGCCTTGGACATGGTTAGGGTTTTATTTTTAATAGGATTGGATCATCCTAAAATATTAATTCTATGACATTATTTTCCTCCTTAAAAATCCAGGTTCATTCTCTCTTTATTATTAAATCCACATCCCTCAGCCTTATATTCATTCAAGGGTAAGTTGGAGCCAAAGTGACCTAGGAAGGAGAGCAAATTATTAAATATTCAGTGGGTGCATTTATACCCCAGAAATCAACACACACTACAAACCAAAGCTTGATTCATTTTTTTTTTGTTTATCATCTAGATTTAAGAAACTGATGGTGAAAGTGTTAATAATGTAATTTAGAAGTATGGCATGTGTACATTCCCCCCTCCCTAGGATCCGATTGTTGAACATTTACCAAAACACCCCTTCCTTTATTCATGCAATATACTATAGTTATCTTCTATATGACTATTTGCTAAAGTCATCCATAGTTACATCCAGGAAAGTATATACATTGTCCCAAGGAGTAACTTTGAACCAAGGAATGTTATCATATACTCTTGTTAGTAATATTCTAGTATCTTTCATGGCTGAGGAAGTTTTCCCCAAATGTTTAACCTAAATCATCCATATAGAATTAGGATTAGACCTATTTTTCTCTAATATTTCTCTACCATCTACTCTTTTCCTTCTGGACCTCAACTCTTCTCTTCTATTGTTAAAATTTTATTCTTCATATTAAATCTCTTTATATCATGGTCCTTTCATATTCCTGCAATAACTAACCCATATACATTTATTAAGTGTTTACTGTTTGTTAGACAATGTGGATACAAAGAATGGGAAAATCCTGTGGCTACAAAAAGAGGGGGGAAATGGAAACAAATCAAGGAACTGATGATAATGTGCAAATAGGCACATACAGGACAAATAGAGAATGAAAAGAAGGCAACAATCAAGGAGAAGACTAACATCTTGTAAGAAAAGGAAGGTCTCCTACAGAAGGTGGCGTTTGAGCTGTGTCTTGAAAGAAGCCAAGGATGCCAAGAGAGAGCATTGCCTCTTGAAGGATAGTCAAAGTGAAGACAAAGAGATGAAATTTGAAATATCTGTATGAGGAATAGCAAGAAGGACAATTTTGCTGGATGTTAGAGTGTGGGGAGTCAGGTGTTAGAAGACTATAAAGGCAGAAAGGATCCAGATTGTCAAAGATTTTATGTCCCAGAGGACTTTCCACTGGTACTGAAGAAAATAGGGCTTAGAATATGGAATAACTCCAATCTATAGTCAGAGTTTAGATTAATTTGGGGGCAATATAGCAGAAGCCACGACAGTGTCAAGAAAAATGATTGTGAATGGGTTTTAGAATCAAGGCCAAAAGGTAACTTTGGATTTTATGTCAACGAGTCTTCATAGAGACAGTGGGCCATGTGTTATGTTTGACACAGAATATATAATAAAGTGGTCATATCCAAATTTATACGGTGTTATGCTGCCTTTAAAAAAAGATTGCTTCTCCTAATGTTTTTTATAAAACAATCTATGAAAATAATTTTCTTGGCTCATTTTATTCAAATAAACCTTAAGGATTTGTTAAAATTGTATAACAAACCTTAAACATAAAACATATTTATTGATCAAAATGTTTTACAATGTTCATATCTTAACTCATAAAATAATAACCATAATATTATCAATGTAGACTTTTTCAGTTCAATTTCTCTGAATTCAGCTCATTGATAATATTGCCATTACGATTCTTTTTACCTAATAAGTGATATTGAATTTTTAACATGCAATAGCTATAACAGAAAGCCCCATTTTACACAAATAAGATATCATTAACAGTAGTAAAATTTATATAACTTTGTTTGATGGAGCAAGTAAATCTTTATTCTTCTATTGCCAATATAATACGATTTTCAGTTTAATCCTTGTTTCAGCGTACTATTACAAGACAAGTCTTTTCATTATTCTTGTCCAGATGGAAAAGGCAACAAATGTGTCATTTGTCCAGGATAAATGGGTTCCTTGTTCACTCATAGAAATGTGAAATAAAACAAAATTTGCTTTTGTAAAACTGGCAAGAGATTAATAAGTAGGTCTTAGCTTCTATTTTATTTGGAGGCCATTTATTTCTTAAATTAGGAAATATGAAATTTTTATTTTGTAAATTTATTATCCAGAGTTTTAGTTTTCTTGCAAATGAAATTACTTGATCTTTCTGGACCAGCATATGAATTCAAAGGCATTTCACTGATTTATTTAGAATACTCAGGTTTCTAAAAAGAGGTAACCACCAAATTTGCACATTTTAAGAGAAATGTGTTAAAAAATAAATTTGCTTTATCTTTATTATCATTAATACTAAGAAAACTGGTAACGTTTTCTTTTAGTTCAAACACTCTTCAAAGTATTTTGGCCAAAGAAAGCCAGTGTTTCATAATTAACATAGAAGTGCTTTGTGCTCTGGATCCTTCCTGCCATAAAGTTTTGCAAAGTCTTTTTAAATTATTTTTATAAAGTTGATTACTGTAGTAACAATTGTAAAAACTCCAGCTCCTTGCTGTATTTCTCGATTCAAGTGATTTTTTCTCTGGGGTAAGTGATGTTTTAAAAATTACTTGAGGATTTACATTTTTAAAATACCTTTACATATATTTTTTATTTTTATTTTTTACTTTGAACTTGGCAAATATCAACAAAGATGACTATTTCTATACAAAGGACATAAAAAGACTTGCACAAGAAATAATTAATTTCTATTATAAAGAGCTTCCTTTTCCTTTGAGTAAATATTATATTCAATATAATAGTACCAATAGTGATTTGCTTATGTGTGTTTTCCCTGAAACAATTTGGCTAACTAGCTAGCATTTACACAATGCTGAAAGTTTGCAAAGTGCTTTCCACATGTTAATTCATTTGATCCTCAAGACAAGTCTTTGAGGAAGGCGCTCTTTACAGGCAAGGAAATCAAGGCTCAGAGAAGTTGTTACTAGGGTCTCTGAGTTAGTTCTGAGGAAGTAGTCAAACTCAAGATCTTCCTGACTCTAAGGTTGGCACTCCACTGGGCCACCTTTCTGCCTTCTGAAATCTTTTGTGGATTTTCTGAATGTTTTGCTGATGTTCTCCTTCTCTGTCTCTCTGTCTCTTTCTTTCACTTCACTATTGCTCTTCCATCCCAAGCAATCCTCCTCCCCAAATTAAAGCCCTCTCTCAAAACAAGTATGCTCAAGTTAGACAAATTCAAACATTGCTTATGTCTGAAAATGTATGTCTCATTCTGAACTTCTGATCCATCACTAATCTGTAAAGAGGTGGCAAGTCTGAGATTGGGTTTGGTAATTGGATTCTTTTATGTCGTTGAAAGTTGTTTTCTTTTACAATGTTATAATCATTCTACAAATTGTTCTCCTGGTTCTTTGCTTCACTCTACAATACTTCATACAAATACTGCAGTTTCTTTGTGTTTATCCCTTTTTTCATTTTTAATGATTTAAGAGAGGCTTTTTAAAGAGCATCTTTTCCATTTTGTTTAGAAGGAATTTTGAACCCAGAGGTTTGAGAGATTCGCATAGGGTCATATACGAAGTAAATAAAAGAATCAAGATTCATTTCAATTCAGCAAACATTTCTTAAGTGCTATTAGAGGAACAACTAGAAAGCTAATCTTAGAGTCAGGAAGCCCTGGATTCAAGTTCTAATACTTATACTGAGTGTAATGTAGCAAATAATTAATTTTTTCATGTCTGGGCAACTTTTTAAACATATACAAATTTAAATATATACGCATATATGCATTTATATGCACATACACATGGAATATGACAAGATACTGATACTGTGAAAAAAAACATAATTAATAGCTACTCAGAAATCCTATTGACCAGTTCTTTCAATAGCGAAGGATGGAGTTCATCTGGGTCAGGTGGCTCAAATTCATCAAGGGTAAAGGGGAAATGCTTCTCTCTTCATCTATCTCAGGTCTCCCAAAAGTCATTCTCCTTGGCAGAGAAAACAAATACAAAATAAGACCAAGCAATTTTTCCTACCTTTTCTCTGTTGTCTATCATTCTCTGAGTTTTCCCAAGCAGCAATCCAATCTCTCTCTCTTTTTTTTTTTTTGGTCTCCTACCTTCCATGATGCACACTTAAAAACTCTTCCTTCATTGTCTTTTGTTTTTCTCACCAATCCCAGCCCATTCATTTTGAGCTTTAGCCTTCCTCAGAGAAGGTCAGCCCAATCTACTGATGGCCTTTCTGAATTCTTCATAAGAAGACACCAGTAGAGCACTCCATCTATCCATTTGTCCTCTCTTGCCTGATCACCAAGTCAATTTGCAGAACAGGTTTTGATCTACAATTGTTGAGGGAATTTCCCCCACCAAAAGTCTCCTTTTGGGGAGTTCTATTTTGCAATGAAATCATTAGTCTAATTCAAGGGAAGAAAAATGGCTCCAACTCTCTTTCCATTAAACCAGAAGTATTCATTAAGTATTTATAGGTCAATTGGTATCAAAATAAAGTTTCACTTCACTCTAATCCACTCAGTCAATAGGCATTTAAGAAAAGTTTACTATGTAATAAGGATATTCCTTAAAAAAATGTAGTCCAAATTTAAATTATTTTTAAATATGCAAAAAGAGCTTATTTATTCGAATGAATGAGAGACACTGTGGGTATAGTAGTATGAGCTGGAATTTGGAGCAAGATGACTTGGGTTGACCAAGTCTGCGACTTACTACCTTACATGGCCAGAAACAAGTTATTCTACTTCCTTGGGCTTCATTTTACTTCTCTGTAAAAGGAGGTGATTAGAGTAGATGATCACTAAAGTCCTTTTTACATCTAGGTCCTATGAACATTCTTTATAAATAAAAAATCTTTAATCCTTTTAAATGTTCCTATATCAGATTTTTTTTTAGTGAAGATTATTTGGATAGTCAATCCTTTGTTATTATATAGCTATCCACTTTAGAAATTATCTGGGTCTGCTCTCAGTGATTTCATTATCACCAGGAATAGTTAACAGAGTGCGTTACTAGTCAACAAGACCATTTTAGAATCTTCAGTTTTTCTAAAATGAAATAATGGTAAAAGGAGAAATAGAAACTACTGGCTTACCTACAACTTTTGCATTATCTACAGTTTTCTCTGTCTCTCTGTCTCTCTGTCTCTCTCTGTCTCTCTGTCTCTCTCTCTGTCTCTCTCTCTCCCCTTGGCTCTGTTCATGTAGATAATTACAAGTTATTAACATTCTTTTCTCTTCAATGTAAATTCTCCACTGGGTCTGACATACAGTCTATTATCTCCTCTTATACCTTGTATCTACCTCACCCACACAGAACTCTCTCCTTGACACGGTATATCTAAAACAACACACACACACACACACACACACACTGTCCTCCTACATACTGTATTTTATACATACTTTATAATTATCCTTGCATCCTCTATCTAACTAATTCTCATACATCATCATATTCCTTGACACTCTGCCTTTGCCCCATGAATTTATTCCCAAATGCCTTTATCCTTGTAAGACTTCAAAGAAAATGTCCTCTTTCCAGTCGTCTCCTCTTGCTTTTAGTGGAAAAAAAAAAGGTTTCAAGGAAGGTTAAAAAAAAAAACAGAAGCCTGGCTGGTAGGGCAAGAAAGTCCCAAATACGTTGTTTATTTTGATATATATGCATATATATATATTATATTTGTCTATTCTGTTTTGTTCCATGGAATATACATTTAGGGAAGTTTGTGTGTGTGTTTTGCTTTAAAGCACACAATTAGAGATCATGGATCTCATAGAATAGAGCAGTTGCAACAGGACCAAGACTTAGTTCCTAAGTCTTGTTGTATTTAAATACTTGAGGATTCATTTTAGATGGTTTTTAAGTGCCCTGTATGTAGACTTTCTTCTAAATTATAATGAGAATTGGATGTTGTGTCATCAAAACTCTACTTTATATCTCATTATGCCAATTACTTTTCCCAAGGTAAAATTATCACTGTTCTCACTAAACTTCAGCACTAACAGGAATATACAGCTACCTTTCCTAGTACAGAAAAGCAAATACTGGAAGCCTGTAAAGGTATTTTGGATAGCTAACTCCTTGCTCCATAATACTTAAAATGGCCAAAAGAATTATTTTCTGAAATCTGAATTTTACTACTAATAAAGTCATTTCACAAGTAAGCACCAAGTTTCAGCCTATAAACCCATTTCTGTGGCCAGTTACAGACCCTGGAAAACTCTCAAGTTATAGAGTGTGTCCATCTTTGTTGACTGCTTACCATGAAATGGAAATGACCTTGCTGCACACACAGTTCCAGCCTCCCTTAGCACTATCAGGCAAGTTTAACTAGCAGGTGAAAATCAGTAAGGGTTATTGGGAGGGAGGTGGGAATGGAAGGTCCTCAGAATAGAGCTCAAGGCTAGCCGGCTTTGTTCTGCTAGTTCATTTTTTGAAGTGATTAATTTGAGCTTCGTCCTATGGACCATACATCACCTTCCTGGTGCACTTTGTTGGCACCTTGTCACATTCTTGTGAGTCTGAGGAATTCATTGTTCTTGTTTGAACAGATAAGAACCGAAAAAGATTTTCTGCCGGAGACCTTGGGAAAGGCAGAGGGGTGGAATGTTGACATGGAATAGCAGGGCTGCACTTTCCCAAGCTATTTAGACTTTGCTTCAGCCTACATTCTTAAATCATAAGCAAGCAAGGACTCTAGGTGTGCTCATTAGAGCTTTATTTGCTGTCTCGAAGTAGCTTCCTGGTGAAATTATTATGGAGGGGCATGAGGGAACTAGAGGAGAGCAAAGGGAGTTTTCTTCCTAGAAATTGAGCTAGAATGTGCGAGAGGAGATTAAAGCAAGCTTGAATGGCCCTAGTCACTGGAGGAATGTAACACAAAATACGATCTTGGTACGAACTAGTGCCTTAGAATTTTCAAAAGTTTATCTAGTAGCAGTGGGTGCATTTTAGGCAAGATGTCATGCTATTTTCTCGACCCTCTGTGGATGTTTCCCTAGCTTCTTTTGCAATCTTGGGGTGAAGGCCAATTTGCTTCTCAAAAATTCAGTACTATTCATTTGTTGGATTCTTTCCCATTCCAATGGGTCAGAGGAACTATTTCTGTGTGTGTGTGTGTGTGTGTGTGTGTGTGTGTGTGTGTGTGTATTTGTGAAACACATTATCTCCAGTAGATTCATTTGGGAAAAAGTAATCCCTTACAACTTTTTAGTCTAAAATATCTCAGGTCTAAACAGCCTGGCAGATCTTTTTTTTTTCCTTTCAGAATGGTTTTCTTCTTTGGGCAATGGCATAAACTAATAGGAAAAGGCATCATATAAATTTTCTAGACACACCGTGAAGCTAATTGGAATAATAATAGCATTATCTAGAATTTATATAATGTTAAGGATTGCTCAGTGCTTTGCTAATATTATTTCTTTTCCTCTTCACGACAACCCCAGGAGGTAGGTTCTAGTATTTTCATCATTTTTATAGGGGGGGAATATGAGACAGACAAAGGCTAAGTGACTTTCTCAGGGTCATACAACTAGGATGTATCTGAAAGGGATTTGAATTTGTGTCTTTCTGACTCCAGACACTCTATCTACCATGCCACCTGGTTGCCCAGAGAAAACTCCACCAGCTAAGTAATCTGTTTTCATCATAGTTAAATGCTAATCATCAAGGGAATTTCCCACCTTTTGAGGGGCATGTATTAATAAATCCCCCATTACGAAGTGCTTTACCTGGAAGTGTCAGTCACTGACAAGGTTTCTCTGTGGATACTTTCTCTGAATTTCAGCCATTGATGGTTATTCTCGGATTGGTTCCTGTTGCTTTGAGTCTTTTTTCCAGGAAGTACAAGGATGATAACAAGCGTTATTAAGCAATCCTTTAGGTATTGACACTGTAGTCAAGAGACAGAGGAATTGAGGGCAGTTGAGTAATAGTGGGGCAGACTCCAGATTAGGAATTCTAAATCGGACTTTGTAATAATAATTACTCATATTTGTATGGCACTCTTCAGATTTTCAAAGTATTTTCCTCACAGTAATTATGATAGGAAAGCAGAATAAATATTATCTTTATTTCATGGAAACCAAAACTCAAAAAATTATTTGCTTATAGTAACCAGTAAATGTTGGAGGCAGGACTCATGTCAATTTCCTGGTATTAAATATCAAACTCTCCATTCCTCTAAGCTCTTACTACTACTACTACTACTACTACTACTACTACTACTACTACTACTACTACTACTACTACTACTACTACTACTACTACTACTATTGAGGCAAAGATCAATTATGATTTCCATGTATGTAACACTCTATGTCCTTTATAAAGGATCTTATAAATATTACCTCATTTGATTCTCATAAGAACACTAGAAAGTAAGTGGCATAGTTATTATCATCCTCATTTTACAGCTGAGAAAACTGAGGCTCAGATTTGCCCAAGGTTGCATAGTTATTAAGTGGGAGAGCTGAAATTTAAACTCAGGTGTTCTGACCACAAGTCAAGGGCTCTTTTCCCCTCATTTTACTAAGCCTCAACACTTGGATGCAAATTGAAATCACTATCTAGAACATACATATTATTATTAAAATAGTAAAATATTAAAATTTAATATTTAAATATTAATAATAATGATGTTAAAATCAGTACTCACATAACAGAGGAGGGTGGGAGGAATGCCTGATGAGAGCAAAAGTCTCTTCTGACTCTAAAATCCTGGGATTCTAGCTTTTAAAAGCCAGAATCCTTTCTGTCTGCATCCTTGTCTTTGCTGGTCAAAGGGCTCAGAGTAAAAAGCACACTGAATCTGGAGTCAAATGTGGGAGTTCCAATGCTACCTTGGATGCTTGCTACATGGACAAATTTCTTAATGGCACCAAACCTTGGTTTCCTCATCTGTAAAATGAGGTAGAAGTTTTATTTAGGGCCCCCTTTTCCCACCTGCACAGCTTTGAAATAGCCACGAGTATCTATAAAACCTTGAAAAGATGAAATCAGAGACTGAACTTTGAAGGTAGAAATTCATGGATCATGTTCTGTCTTTCAGTCTTTTTTAATAAAATGTGGCCAGGAAGAATCCTGGACTTATTTTGGGGGGATGTTAAGCTTTTTGGTTGCTTTTGTCAAGGGTGGTTCCCTTAGTCTCTGCAATACTGATGAAGCTGCCAGTTCTGCTTGGGTCCTTTTTCTCAGAGTAGGAAGCTGTACTTGGTTCCAGGATTTTGTTTACTGACGGAGTTTCACTGCTCTCTGCTGGAGAAGCTCAAAGCAGGGCCAGCCAGGCTGCTCAGCTCCGGCCGTTCACCAGGAATGCAGGTGTGATGGCTTGGCTGATAACCTCTGCAACCGATTTCAACACAAGACTCATTCATTTGTCATATGGCACCATCGAAGAGTTATGTTGTGCAGGCTGGAGACAGATCCCTTGGAAAGAGGAATGAGAGAGATAAAGGGGAAACATTGTCAAATCTCTAATTTCTTTCCTCATGTGAAGTCCTAAGAGGGGACATCCATCACTGCTGTGATGTTCCCAGATCTCTGCTTAGCTTCACAAACCAGCTTTCACACTTCTGTTACTGATAACCAGGGGGAAGGGCGGGGGGGGGGGGCAGATTTCCACGTGCTTTTTGAATGTTAATACAAAAGGATTTCAAATCCATCTGAGGCAGTTGGATTTCTGTTTGGGGGAAAGTAGAGCTTTCTTCCTTTGTTTCCATATTGGCCATGTCAGACAGTGGTCATGTCTATGGTGGAGAGGAAGAGAAGGCATCCAGAGAGTGGGTATTTAGCTTGAATAGACAGAGAATGAGTCAGTAGAGCATTTCTTTTTTCGTCTTCCTCTAGTCTTTAGTAAATCTTTTAGATAATTGCCACTTCTCAAGAACAGGAAATATTAAAATTTAATATTTAAACATTAATAATAATGATGTTAAGAATCAGAAGCTTGTTATTTTTCATGAACTAGCCAATGACAAATCCTGATATTACAAGTAAAGCCCTAAAAATATCCCAGGAACCCTAACCAATAAATGGTACTGGAGTCAACCATAATCATGGACCAAGTTGTTGCCCCAAATTACCCAGCTATATACTTATTCCATAAGAACTTAGGAAGATTTCTGAACTGTGTCTAGCAATGGACACGTAAGAAATAACTTGTATGGTTTAGTAACACAATTAAAAAATATCTTCACTTTATTTGAACTAAAAAAAAAAAAAACACCTTAGGAAGAGGGGCAGCTAGGTGGTTGGGTGGATAGAGAGCTAGGTTTACAGAGGGGGGTCCTGGATTTAAAGCTGGCCTCAGACACGTCTTAGCTGTGTGACCCTGGGCAAGTCACTTAACTCTAACTGCCTAATCCTTACTACTCTTCTGCCTTGGAAACGATACCTAGTATTGAATCTGACAGAAGGTAAAGGTTTAAAAAACAAAACAAAATTTGAGCACAAAGCTTTGAATAGCTATCATCATACTTAAAACTTAAGGCTATGCAGATTAAAAAAAAACTAAAATATAGAAAACCAACAGAAAGCAAAATGAAACAAAATAACATGACAAAAGGATCAGCCACCTATTATCTCTATTATCCTGCTGCTAATGAAGGTATGGTGAAAGTACTTTCTGTGAGTGTGCAGAAAATACACTATATACATGCTGGTCCTTTTGTGAAACCCCAAAAATCTTAACTGTCATACTCACCTGTGGAAAAATCCACAGAACATTTAAAAAATACATTTTTTAAAATAACAAGTTCTCAGGACTGAGCAACATGAATAATAACACTGTCTGAAGATAACATGATGGTAAATAGTAGTAGTAAAAGTAATAATACGAATAGGAAATCAACTTATCCCAAGGTGTAAATGCCATTAAACTAGATTGAGGGCAAGAAAATAATAAGAAACAGAAAAGAATAGTACTAAGATGGCAGCTTGTCTCAAGATCATTTCTACATGTCCTCCAGCTATAAAGTAGAGAAGAATAAGAAATAAAAATCCAAGAGCTTACATTTATATCATGCTTTAAGATTTGCAAAGCATTTTCTATACTTCTTCTAACTTACCATGTTTAAAGATGTAAACAGAGGCAGGTTGGTGGCTCAGTGGACTTCTCCTAGCTGTATGATCCTGTATAAGTCATTCAACTCTGGTTTCTAGCCTTTACTGTTCTTCTGCCTTGAAACCCATATTTAATATCAATTCTAAGGGTTTTAAGGAGGAGAAAATGTGTAAACAAAGAGATGTGAATTGCTAACTGTTTTAGATGCACATATATGTACATGTATAAATACACATATATGTATATGTGTGTAGATAAACATACATGTGTGAATATATATCCATAGCCTGGGAGTAAAGAGATTATAAGCATAACAAATACTGAAGATGTTTTCTATTTCTTTGGGTCTGCAGTATTTCAAACTTAAAAACAACTTGATGAATATAAATCATAAAAACCCTGCTTTACAACAGCATTCAAGTGCTATTATATTCTACAGCATTCCAAGTGAATTATTGCTGTGCTGTCAAAGAAAATAAAAACATTTGGGAAGGACTGTTTATTTTACAGTGGTTGACCAAAAGTATGCAAGTAGTTAGGAAAAAAAATCGTTGACGGCTCATAATGGGCGGTACCATTTGCACGTTCTGAAATCCATTCACAAACCTTTAATGCTGACTTTCCATCACTGGAGGGACAACAAGAGGTAGGGGAAACAGGCATTTTTTGTGGGGAAATCCAGTTATTTCCTAATCATGGCAGTTCCAGACAAGCACGCACAAAAATGTTTTCTTCCTACCACCCACTCACAGAGATTTGAAAACAGGAATTTTTTCCCAAGAAGATTTTGTTAAGAAAAATCAGTATTTCTCATAGTGATTATCTCATGTGGGACTAGCTTGCATATGTCACCGTTGGTGTTTAAAAAAAGAAAATAAAGCGTCTAAAATATTCCCTTGACAGTGGTAGTAGAACTATAGCATTTAAAACCTGTCTTAAATCTTAGAAATCATTTAGTCCAAGAGTTCTATATCTTGTGTGTTTGTGTGTGTATGTGTGTATGTGTGTGTGTGTGTGTGTGTGTGTGTGTGTGTGTGTGTGTGTGTGTGTGATGGATCCCTTTGACAGTCTGGTAAAGCCCTTCTCAGAATGTTTGTTGCTCACACTCATAATTTAAGAAAATGTTAATTTTGAGTTCAAAGCTAATAAAAATAAAGATGTATATTTCCCTATCTAAATTCATGGTCCACTTGAAATCTATACAAGGATAGAAATGTCTGTAGACTCGAAATTAAAACCATTGATCTAATCCAAACCTGTTGTGTAATAATAGATACAGAAACTTGGACCCAGAAAAATAAGGGATTTGCTATGGGTCACATAGAAAATAAGTATCTAAGGTCAGATTTGAACTCAGGTCTTCTTGACTTCAAGTCCAGTGCTCTCTCTACTGGGCCACCTACTGCCTCTTCCTCTGTTTTGGAAATCATGAACCCAACATCTCCTAAACTGGATTCCATATCTTATAAGATCTGTGAATAGGAACTCCAGTAGAGAGTTTAGATGCTAGCCATGCCTTTTTTAAATAAGGTATCAAACATGAAATATTAATGCATTAGAAATAGCTATAATGTGGGGCCATTTTCAGCCTGAAAAGCCTTTTCCCTGAGGACCATCCATGTACCATGAGCTCCTGGCCAGCCCTTGTACAGCCTGTCAATATTTTACAAATCCCAACGTGTCCTGTGACAAAATTAAGTTGGGAAACCTTGCCTTAATCAGGCCAATCAGGCAAACATTTATTGATCTGCTATGATAATACCTGGAAGTGTGCTAGGCACTCTGAGCAACACAAAATGAAGCACAATCTCTGAACTAACACATGAAATAATCATTATTGAATACTAAACCAATAACAGTTCAGAGAAGAGAAAAATTAGTTCGAGAAATAGTTTGTTTTCTTATTTATGGACAACATGAAGACGTTTTGCAGGCTGACCCATAAAATGAGGACACTACCTTCTTGTACAAAGTGCTTTACAAACAAAAGGTACCACATAAGTTCTAATTATTATTATTAGCTATTAGACGGATATTGTTCTAAGAGTTTACAAATGATGGTTTCATTTCTTATTTAACTGATAACTCCATGGTTTTAGATAAGCCATTTAACTATTTGATGCTTCATTCTATCCATCTGGAGAATGGAGAAGTGATAATACCTAGAAATAGGTTAGAAGATGATGGAGTTAACAGAACATACTTGAAATTTCTCTTAAATGAAAGTTATTCATTTGAAAAAACAATATGGTTGCTTTCTCAGATATATTTAAATTGGGGATAAAGATGGAACCTGTAGTACCCTCAGTTGTAGTAAGGTGCTCCAGGCACTTGGGTTTCCACAAGCTTAGATACTTTGGTTGGGAAAGAGGAGCTACTCTCAGCATGAATCTCTTCTTCTCAACAGGGTCTTATTCCCCAAACACCAGTAGCATCTCCCCAACCTTCCTATCTCAGAAAGTCTCCTTAGCCTGGGAGTTGGGCGGGCGTGTGGTACGCCTAAAAGGCAGCTGTACTGAGTTGTTGTCCTTTTGATGCCTCAGCTGTTTGTAGCTCAAGGGAAGCAGTATCAGATTTCTGGACTGTAGCATCTGCCTTCCCTCTGCACAATCTCCAAATTAATACTATCTTGGCCAGCTAGGACACAAAAGTTGGCTAAAACATACTTAGGGGATTATGAAGCAATCTTTTGGTTAGTAGTAAAAAAAAAAAGAAACAAAGCACAACAACAAAAGTGGGAAAAAACAACATTCCAACAAATCTTTGAGTCTGCTACTAAGTAGTGGAAAGATGGAATTATGACTGGTTCTGTCCTGGCATGAGCACTGTTCTGCCGAAAGAAAGGCACACACAAACACGTAGAACTGAGTAAAAGGAGAATTTGACTCACCCACTTCTCTCTGGCTCTCTCCAGACAGAACTGCACACACACACCCTCTGAGTAGTTGCTAATGAAGAAAGCATGCTAATGCTGATGCCCTTGCTTTTCAGAGTTGAGCTGAGACCACTAAGTCATTGCTGCTTACACATTTCCCACTCCTTTCACTACCTGTACCCCCTTTCCCATACACTGCCTTCAGAACTGGTCTAAAGAGAACTCCTGGGAAGTCCCCAAGTCCCACAGTGTAGAAATTCCATTAGAGCGGGGGATTCAAGTTCTTGGGAAGCCATTTACCAGCTCATCATTATGGACTCATTTCAGTGATGTCTGGTCCATAATTAGAGATATTTACCATGAAATCAGAGATGGGGAAATAAATAGGAAAGCTTTGTGTTCAGATGTGCCAAAAGCAACCTTAGTCAATGAATGTAAGTAGAAAAGGGAAGAGATACACTGTGTGCCTGGCTTCTCTGCTGCTTATATGAGAATCATACATTGCTCATTCTGCCAGCTGGCCCCCGGCCATTCTTGGCTGCTTCAGCATGAACAGAGGGGATACTACTGAGAGAGGAAACCTCTTCTCATGTGCTCGCTGGCTGGAGGGGTTGTCAATGACCCAAGTTTTGTAGTAGATCCAGCAACACAAAACCAAAACAAAAACACAAAGGAATCCAGCTGATAAAGCAGTGGGTATTAACAGCTAAATCCACTCAGGGCAACCACAGATCATTGAAAGTTAGAGCCCATTGGGAGTTTAGAGATCATCCTGTCCAATTTCTTCATTTTACACAGGAGGAAAGTGAAGTGACATGGTTTGCCAACCCAGTAGAGCAGAAATGGAAGCCATAGTAGAACCCAGGTCCTTGAATGTCACAGTTCTTTTCACTCTGTTATTTAAACCTTTCACTTAATTTCAAATTCAAGCTCAACAAACATTGCTTAAATTCCTTCTGTTTGTAAGGCATTGTTCTAAATAATGGTGATACAAAGATGGAAAACCCCATGATCACAGAATCATATATCTAGTGCTAGAAAGGGCCTTGAAGGCCATCTATTTAATCCAACTCAACCCACCATTTTGTGCTGTTCTTCATTCCTTTTTTGAAAAGGATCAATGGCATCATGAGATGATGTCTTGACTTGAGCATGTCTTGACTTGAGTCATCTAAGTCAGTGGCAAGACAAAGGTTGGGATGACTGACAGTGATCCAGGATGTGGTGGATGAACTTGGGCCATGTAATCCAACTCCATCCCCATTTTAAAGATTAGGAGGCTCAGGGAAGATAAATGATTTTCCCTTGGGTATCTAAGTGATCAACGGAGATAGGATCTGAATTCAGATCTTCTAATTCTAGCTTGTGACCTAAATTCCTTGGGTATCCAAGTGATCAACAGAGACAGGATTTGAATTCAGATCTTCTGATTCTAGCTTATGGCCTTATGAATGAGGATGAGGAAAGGCAGGAAGGGATAAGGAAGTTACACCAGTAAGCATGATATAAGGTAGAGTTAGAGCAAAGGAAAGATAAAATATTACAGTAAGATGCAAAATCCATACCATGTGCCCATGTCCTACATCCAGTCCCAAGTCATGTTGAGACAAAGGGGAACACCTTCATTATGTTGGATTGGCCTTTTGTGACAAATTAATGGACCTAAATAAACAACACCTGTAAGGATCAAGAAGGTATGGATGAGTCGTGGTGTTGTACATAATTGCACAATCCTTATAAGGAATTCCCACGTTGATGACTTTAATTATCTATTAAAGTACATACTATGGAGATACTGAGCTAGGCATTAGAGGAGGCAGAAGGCTTACCCAAGATATAGCCCCTACCCTAAAAGAGCCATTTAGAGATCTAGCCTCACCAAAACTGTAAGAAAGTTAGAGAAAGGAGAGATCTTTGGCAACTAAGGAAAAAGATGAGCATCAGGGAATTCAAAAGCCAGGAAACGATGATAGAAATAAGTCATCATCGTTCAAACATTCTCAGTATTTATTTCTGTGCTTTGAAGAAGTGACTTCTGAAGTTTCATCTCTGAATTAAACATTTTCAATGTGATTTTATAAGAGATATTTAGGGTCTGACTGAAGGAGGTACCAAGCTTCCTTTTATAAATGAAACACTGGGAGTTCGTTTGTTTCTCTCAGGATAGAGCATCATGTAGGTGGAACCAAGCAATACCTTAGTTCACTGATGCTGAAAATGTTTTTTACAACATGTATTGTTACCTTGGTAACCCAAGCATTATCCTATAGGAAAATCTGCTTCAAAGGTATTTGGGAGGAGAAGTGCTTCGTTGTGCCAAACCACTAATAACACTTGTCTAGAGTAGGTACATTGGGACTTTGCATTCAAAAGTTCTATAATGAAAACAAAAGTTCTATAATGTCTTCTAGCCTGAGTGGAATGAACCCTAGATTGGATGAGAAGATACCTAGATTCTAGTCCTGGCTCTGCTGTCAGTGCTAGCTTCTTGCCCTTGGACATGACTCCTTACTTCTTTGGTTTCAGATTCCTCACCTGTAAAATAAGTGGATTGGAGCAAATAACATGCAGAGCAGGCGTTCTTAGCCTGGGGCTTCTGAACTTTTTTTTAAAGCACGTTTTTGAGAACGGGACTTCAATATGATTATAATCCCGTGACTTTCTTTAAAAATGCATTTTCAAACATGATTCTGAAGAGGGGTCCATGGGATCACCAGACTGCCAAAGGGGTCCAGGACACAAAAAAGGTGTTTTCTACCACTAAAGTTCTAAATGTTTCCTGGCAGAATGCATGGACATGAGTGGAAATAGCTTTCTCTCAGAAAAGAATCCTGCTTTATTTGAAACCAGATAGTTTACTTATCCTGTATCCATACATTCATATGATATATAAATACGATATAAATATAGAATGCATTTAGCTCTGACATATTCAATGTAGCGTACTTGTTTTTATTGTGTGTGTATATGTGTACGTGCGTGCACGTGTATGTCCCACTTTATGATGAGTTATGTGTTTGCCAAAAGGGAATGAGAAAGAGAGTAATGCCCAGAGAGGATGAATTTCAAGCATGCCCTTGAATTACAGTGTTAAATACTTTATAGCAATTTAATGTCTTTACCATTCTGTGTGCAACTCTGATAACAGCTTATCAATTTTAATGCACATATCTTGGGAGGGATTGCCATACTTCTACAAATGAGCAAAGGTCCATTACAGGGAAGAACAGAGACTGGACTTGGATTTTCATTTCTTTAAGGAAGTCCTGAGATTAAGAACTTCCTCCTTTCTCTGCAATTTATAATGTTAGAGATTTTTCTGGAAGCCTGAGAGGTTGGGATTTACCCCAAGTCCCACTGGGGCAGAAGCAGAATTAGAACCTAGGTCTACTATGGCTTGAAGACCAGCTCTCTGTCCACTACCCCACACAAGCATATTAAATGTTTATTGAATGAATAGTAGCCATTCCTAAAGAGGGTTTTTTTTTTCTTTCATAGAAAATTTTCCCCTTATTTATCATAATCATCTTTACCTAAAAGCTGGACTGACTGCTACTAGGGATAGAAGCAAGGTCAATGATGTTTAAGTGAAAATTGGGTCCTTGCCCTCAAGCTACTCATAATTTTACATTTGATGTAAGCAAAGCTCTTTTCTACTCACTCAGACGCAATAGTGTGAGGTCTCCAGAAGTCTTTTTCCTTTTAGTAGCAATAGTCAAAGCTCACATTTTATTAATGCTACACATACTTCTTGGTTAAAGAGCTCTTTACTGGGGAATTTAGTATTCAAAATAATGTCTGAGGAAGCTTCTGTTTTCAAGAAAGGACATATGTTCTGTTGAGTTCAGAATCCTGAATTATTGTCATCTTGAACTATTGATATCTTGTCACAATGACAATAAAAGATTAAAAAAATAAATTAGAGCTTATGGAGTTTATCCTGTAACCTTGATTTCAGGTGGAATACCTGGAAGATAAAATAATGTAGATTCCAAAAGTTGGTTTGCCATTCACCAAACCTGAATGTGCATTAAGAAAAAGGCAAGACTTTCTCCTTCTTAATTTTCCAGGTCTCAAGTTTTAATATTTTAATGCCATAAATATATTTTAGATATTTTTATTTATTTCTATAAATGTATATTGTATGTTTAATACCATCCACATATATTTACATTTATTATATATTTCTATACACATATATATGTATATTTACACATACACATTTGTATTTCTCAGGCTTCCAGAACAGAAGGGTCTTTTTAATTTTTTTTCATCTTTCAGGGCAGAAAAGATTCTCTCCTTACTGACTTATGTTGCCAGATAAGGCTGGTTTTATGTTTTAACATTTCCATAGCCCGAAAACAAAATGTTTTCCCTCCCATTTTTTGTTCTTTCTCATTTGTCAGGCCTGGCGATTCATCACAAGAACCAGAATTTTTCTCATTTGCTCATTTTCTCACGTACTAGTAACACTGATGTTTTTCATCACACATCACACACATCAGGAATGTGTGAAATCTCTAGGAATCATAGCATGTTAGAATAATATTTGATTTGTGGCAATTAGGATATAATGCACCTTATTCTTCCCTTTAAAATATTCTCTAATTATTTTCCAATTTATTAATCACTGGAACATGATCGGTCCCCCTTTTTTGGTTCCTCTTCCCAAATTATACCAATGTCTGTGTTTGAAGTGTTGCTTTTTCAAAACAGATAAAAACTTGAAATGGTGTATCCATGAAGTATAAATTCCTGTAAGAACAATTTAACCACACACAAATTTCAAGGAAGGAAGGAAGGAAGGAAGGAAGGAAGGAAGGAAGGAAGGAAGGAAGGAAGGAAGGAAGGAAGGAAGGAAGGAAGGAAGGAAGGAAGGAAGGAAGGAAGGAAGGAAGGAAGGAAGGAAGGAAGGAAGGAAGGAAGGAAATTAGGAAAAAAGGTAGAAAGAGAGAGAGAGAGAGAGAGAGAGAGAGAGAGAGAGAGAGAGAGAGAGAGAGAGAGAGAGAGAGAGAGAGAGAGGAAGGAAGGAAAGAAGGAAGGAAGGAAGAAAGAAATGCCACATAAATGACAAGAACCCTGAGTTTAGAGAGTATAAGTAAAAGATTCAAATTCAAGGTCCTTCCATTCCCTATTAAGTCTGACAGATCAAGTCTCCTAACCTCTTTGAATTTCAGCTGCTCATAAGTAATTTTTTTTAAATTCCAATTTTTAAGAGGTTGTTGTAAGCAGGGAAACTATGTAAATACAAATTATTGTCTATATTAATGCTTTAATTAGGAATTTCAAAGGTTTTGAATCATTTTACTTTCTGTGGGAGGTTTTAAAGTTCAGATGCTTTGAGGGGAATGAATGTTTTGTCCATTTTGTTCAGGTAAAAACTTGAGTCCTAGAAAACTATGAAAGACAAATTCTTGCCTTTCCTAAATGCATATTTAGGTTTGGTGAATAGCTAACAACCTTTCAGGATGATACATTACAGGATGCTCATTTCTTACATATTTCTTAAATGATGAAGGATTTTAATATCCTCAAAAGTCAGTCTCAGTGCCAGTAGCTGACTATAAAAATCCCCACTTTAATATGGAGATAATTTATAATGCTAAAGTCAGGCAAGCATTACTTATCTTTGAGTTTAATGGGTAGTTTATTTAGTTTGCTTTAACAAGTTCAACTTAATGAACTCAAAATGAGCCAGTTAAAGCAAGCTCCGTAGGACAACAGCTTTGTTTACTTCCTTGACGTTGTAAATGAACCTGGGTCTTGGTTGATTTTCTATAGCAGGGTGTCTGCCCAACATGTCTTAATGTGCATTAGCTTCAAACACACACACACACACACACACACACACACACACACACACACACACACACAACTATAAAATGTTTAGGAAAGAATAGTAGAGTTTTCTGAAGGATGGAATAGAGTAACTCCCAATGTTTGCTCCTGGAGACTTTAAGACTATGGTTTTGAGGAGAGGTACATATAATTTTCTAGGTGGAAACTTGATGTTTATCCTTTGTAGAATGATCCGTGTGACAGAGGAAGCAGGGTACAATGGCATGAGTTCCAGTTTGGAGTCAGAAAGATCTGGGTTTGCATTCTGACCCAAGACATTTACTAGCTGTGTGATAATAGACAAATGGTCATTTTGTATGACCAGGGAAGCCTTTGAGATTTTGATGAAGAGGCAAACCACCATTGACAGCTCCCTCAAGGGCTCCAGAAATTTTGCTTTGAGTGTAATTCTGTACAGATGTGTATGCAGGTAGCAGGTCAAGGTCCTAGACTAACCATTAATGCTGTCCTCTTATATCTCCAAATCTTAAACTATTCATGAGATCTATATAATAACTTTCCACAAACAGTTCCATCCTTAGGCTTCCATTCTGTTTGTCCATGGTAGAATGATTGCTCAACTGACTGAAGTGTCCTTTTGAAGTATTATCTTAAATTCTTTTTTAAAAATTCTTTTAATTTTAAAAGCTAAGTCTCTCTGACTTGCCCAGGCTGGGATTATATAGACTACTCATAAGCCTACCTGATCCCACTAATGATTGGAGTTTCAATCTTTCCATTTCCAACTTGGGGCAGTTTGTCCTCCTTCATCTAATCTCTCTGCCATCTGCCCCACTCCCAGGGTGGGAGGGAAGACAGTCATTTCACTGATGACCAATAGCCCAGACATTTGATTGACTTAATCCACTTTAGCTCAGAACACCCAACATCAAGCCTCCTAGGTAGTTGGGATTCCAGTGTGTGCCACCATGCCTTGCTTCCCTCAAACTCTTCAGGCTCTCTTCAGTGAATAAAAGTAGAAAGATGGGGGGGGGGGAGGGGAAAGGACTCCTTTGCAAACCAAAAACACTCTGGATCACATGAATCACTGCCAACATCATATGGCCTCTGCTAGTGCTTTGAGGGGCCAACTGACCTCAGCGCTATCATGACTGTTTATTATTTCTACAATACTGTAGATGTCCACAGACAACTCTTTATGGAGAGTAAATTCCAGATAAAAACAATTAAGTTCCCAAAATTCCCTTTCCAAGAACACAGCGGATTAAGCCAGCAGGGGGAGGCAGCAGATATTTTGACTTTCCAGAATAATCAGGATTTGAGAGTAGCATAAAAGAGGTAAGTGGAAAATGCTTCACATTTGGTCAATGCTAAAATCCTAGGAATATAATGTTTCCCTGGAGGCACGGCTCCTCTCATATCCAACAGAGTGCTTTGCCTCTGTCTACTTTAGCACCAATCCATCAATCATTCAGGAAGAACAGATTAAGGTCTGTATCAGGAACTTTGCTTTATGGTCTCATTAATGTGGGTATTACTTCAGTATCGCAGATTTCATTCAGCATCATCCCAATGAGTGACTTTTGTCTGGACCCTCCATAAATTCTCCCGAAAGGATCCATCCTACACATCAGAGACCTTCCTTGAGCTCTGTCAAGGTTATATTTGGATACCACCACATTACGCAGACTGTCCATCTTTATTGTTCACTATGTGATGGTTCCACTTCATTTTCCAGTCGTACATTTTTGGATGATATCTTTTTATGCCACATCTTGAGCACAAGTCATCGTTGGCATTGGGCTACAGTCTATTAACGTCCACCATCCCTTTCTCCAAGGTCCTTTGATACTGTTCAAACTAGTCAGTGCCCCTGAAACCATGTCTTTTGATTTCCAATGTTGTACTTTTTTGAGAGTTTAAAGAAGGTGGAGATTAAAAAAAAACAAACTCCTTAGGGTTAAATGTAACAAATGAGAATGGGCAAAAGGTAAGCAGTGATTAATTCTTTGTATAATTGACCTTAACAATATAAGAAAAATGACAATACTACCTAGATCAATTTACAAATTTAGTGCTATGACACTCAAATGAACTAGGGGACACTTTCTAAGGTTAGACAAAAGAATAACAAAATTCAAACAAGGGAACAAAAGATCTAGAATTTCATGGAAAATAATTTTTTAAAGAAGGGATAGCACTTCCAGGCATCAAATTCTACCATTAAATTCAACCATCAAAACTATCTTGTTCTAGTTAAAAAATAGAAAAGGAAAAAACGAAAACCAGAAAAGCAAGAATTAGAAATAACTCAACTCAAAAACCCAAGTAACTCAGTAACAATAACAACCTAACAACCCAAGAACATAGATTATTTTTTTTTAAAAAGCTCCTAATTTTACAAGAACTGCCAAAAAAAGCTGGAAAAAATTTTGGCAAGAAAAAAGCATTAGCATCTTATACCATATACATGTCTATATGCATGTATGTTTTTATGTATAAAATATGTATATACACATATATATTTCAGAAATATATATACATATATACACACATAATATGGTTTAGAAAAATGACCAAAGATAAAACAGATGGTTTTATCATGTGAAATTTAAAAAGTTCTGAATAAAAAATATAAATGCAGCTAAGAGGAGGGCGGAGAAGGCAGAAGAAGGAGGGTGGGGGATGGAAAAATTTTTGCATCAAATATCTCTGATAAGGATCCAGGCATGTGGGAACAATATATTTAACCAAGATCCATTCACCAATGGAGAAGTGGTTCACCAATATAAATAAACAAGTCTTTAAATAAGATTCACAAACTAGTAACAGCCATGTAAAAGGATTATTTATTATCTCTAATAAAAAGAAAAATGCAAATCAGAACAACCTAAAATTTCCCCTCACACTCATAAAATTGGTAAAAATAATACAAGAGAGAAAGAGTGTTTGAGGGACTGTGGGAATAAAGGCATACAAGTACACTACTGATAAAGCTTTGAAGTAGTCCATTCATTCTGGAAAACAATTTAGAATAACCCCCAAGAAGGTCAAAGACAGAAAAGCAGGTCCCAATGTATTGAGTAGCATTTTTTATAGTACCTAAGAATTGGAAAGAAAAGTGATCATTATAGTGGAATGGCTAAAAAATTGTGGCATGAGTATAATGAAAATTACTAATATGGAGAACACAGAAAAATGTGGGAAGATTTACATACTCTGATGTCTAGTGAAATAAGAAGAAACAAGAGAATATCCTGTACAATGACTATAACCTGCTGTCTGATTAAAAGATCTAGCTTAAATGGAAAGTAATGAATGCTGGAGGGGATGTGGCAAAGTTGGGACATTAATGCATTGTTGGTGGAGTTGTGAATTGATCCAACCATTCTGGAGGGCAATTTGGAACTATGCCCAAAGGGCACTAAAAGACTGTCTGCCCTTTGATCCAGCCATAGCTGGGTTTGTACCCCAAAGAGATAATAAGGAAAAAGACTTGTACAAGAATATTCATAGCTGCACCCTTTGTGGTGGCCAAAAATTGGAAAATGAGGGGATGCCCTTCAATTGGGGAATGGCTGAACAAATTGTGGTATCTGTTGGTGATGGAATACTATTGTGCTCAAAGGATTAATAAGGTGGAGGAATTCCATGGAGACTGGAACAACCTCCAGGAAGTGATGCAGAGTGAGAGGAGCAGAACCAGGAGAACATTGTACACAGAGACAGATACATTGTGGTACAATTGATGGTAATGGACTTCTCCATTAGTGGCAATGCAGTGATCCTGAACAATTTGGATGGATCTATGAGAAAAAACAACTATTCACATTCAGAGGAAAAACTGTGGGAGTAGAAACACAGAAGAAAAATAACTGCTTCAATACATAGGCCAACGAGGATATGGCTGGGGATGTAGACTCTAAATGAACATCCTAATGCAAACACCAACAACATGGAAATAGGTTCTGATCAAGGACACATGTAATACCCAGTGGAATTTCTCATGGGCTATGGGAAGGGTAGGGGTAGGAGAGGGAGGGAAATAATGTGATTCTTGTAACCAAAGAATAGTGTTCTAAATTGACTAAATAAAATTTAAAAATAAAAAATAAAAGATCAGGCTTACCCACAAAAAAAAAAAGAGAGTTGAAAAAAGGCAATCCATCACAGAAATGGAGAAATGGAGTGGGCAATAATATCTTCTGGATTGGTTGGGGTTATTTGCTGAATTATTTTTAATTTCCTCTTTCTTTTTTAACTTTTGCTTCAAAGTACAGATCAGGGAGTAAGGACGTAAAGGATGGAGGAGAGCAATTTAGAAATGAATGTAAAAATTCATTTCTTTTCATGTAAAAACAAAGAGCTTCAATTAAAACAAAATTCTTTAAGTAATCTGTACCTAACTCCAGGGAACTCTCCAGTTTTATAACATTTCAGTTTCCTGTGGGGAGGACTAAGCAGAGGTAGTTGTCCCAAGTGACTTAGCCAAAGGCCTGGCAAGTAAATTAGTGAATAAGTAGAATATATGGATAAATGAATACAGTAATACTACTGAGCCACTGCGAGTAGGGCATGAACTTTGAGCTGTTTTTCCAGTAATAAAGGGTGTGTGAACCATTTTTACTCTGTCACCTTGATCCCCTTTTGACAAATAGCAACCACCATACTATAACTAAATTTAGTAATGCAGGGTATGGGTGTGGACGTGAATTTTTTATACTTAGACATTTTTTTCTGGTTGTAGAAAGTCTCATTTATGATTCAATTTAGGTTAAATGTGAATTTTTCCTGTACTCCTCTAACATGACTGTAAAAGATTGCTTATATTCTATGAATACATCTCTTCTCTTATCTGAGAAATATATTTTAAGCTTTGTTTCTTTGATGTCCTTTGTTTTTCACCCCTCAGTTATTTCCTGATTATCCCCTACCCCATTGGTATTCCCTTGGTTACAAAGAAAAACAATTAAGCAAAAGTGACTGACAAAACCATTGTGTCAGACAAGGCATGCAGCATTCTGGAGTTGTAGTTTTCCAACTATTTATTGAGACAAAGGAAATATATTTCCTCCTCCTTTCTCTGGGACCCATATTGGTTGTTGTAAAGAGCTGAGACAGGCTGTTTTTTTTAAATGTTGTTTTCATTTGTATTTTAGTCATCCAAGTTATTCCCCTGGTTCTGCTTGCTTCACTCTGCATCAGTCCATATAAGTCAAAGAAACACACATTGTTAAAAGTTCATAACTAGAGGAGTGGGAAAAAGAACTTAAGAATATGACAAAAACTAGAAGACTGAAGGAGAAGAGGCAGAAAAACAATCTCCTTGCTTCTCTAGGTGTCAGCTTGAAAGTTAACGTGGTACAGTGCAAACTTTCTGACTCACATGACTCAAAGCATCCCCTAGCCCTAGTTTCCCAGTTTGTAAAATGAAGTATTTTGGACTGGATCAAAAGGTCACAAAATTCTTGGCATGGTAGAATCCTTGAAGTAAAAATATTTTAATATGATTGTTTTAATGCCTAATAATGAAAGCATCAAATAATATAAGGTTAACTAAAAATACCTGTTGTACTTTCAGATCACTTTTTCTTCTGAGTAACCATTTTGCAAATTACTGACACAGTGAAAAGAATATGATTGCTTTCTATCAATAAGTGGCTTTGGAGGGAGGAATACTGGTGGATTTAATAATTTATTGTTTAAGATATTTCTTAACAGTTTTCATTTTTCCACTAATTTATGTAAGTGGTATTTATTTCAGCTAAAAGCATTTCCACTTCTGAAATCTAAGAATTTTGTTTTGAACTTTTCCTGGTTTTGTTTGCATCCACCATTTTAATTGTGAGTGGCACCCTTTCATCTTCTATTACACCAAAAATACATTGAATTTTACATTCAAAATGTAACTATTATTACATTAAAATGTTAGTTTTTAGAACCTTGATGCCCTTGTCATGTAAGACTGTATATTCTAGTTGCCTGTATTTTTTATATCTTAATACCCTTTTAGATTATATTTTCCACAAAACCAGGAATCATGTCATCTCAACAGTATATAACTTTGAACTCTTAGCCCAATGTTATATGCATAGTAGGTCCTTAATAATTGTGCGTTGAATGAATGAATACATTATTTAATAATTTTTTTTGTTATCATAACACAGTGTGTCAAGAAAAGTAGTCCTAAGTCCAAATTGGAGTCTTGTTTGGTTGTTCGAGTTTTGCCTTTTTGTATTTCTTCTGTATTTGGAATTTGGTATTTGAACTGGGTTCCATAGATAATGATTTGCATTAAAAATATGAATGGGTACCATTAAGAAAATATTCTGCAGAGATAGATTGACAAGTAACTATTATACCCTATTGAGTACTTGAAGAGATTGATTCTATCCCAAAGAAAAACAAACGTTTCCATTGCACGAGCTAGTTGGTCTAGTTCCAGTGATTCTCATCAACAAAACACACATTGTCCACCATCGGTGTAGCAGATGAGTTTGTTCTGTGTCCTTGTCTGCCATGACATTTAAAAAATAATAATTTTGTGGAATCCTTTGGACTATTCCGTAGTCCAGGGCTCCAAGAATTATAGTTTAGGAAACTCCGGAATAGAGGATCTACAAAGTCCCTTCCAATTCAAATATTCTGCAAACCTAGTCGTGCATAACCCTACCCTCCCTTTCAATTTTCTGCTTCTCTTTTGCACTGTTGCCTTCTTTGCCCTAGACTTACCCTTTTCCCCCTTTCTCTTCTCAGTTGGATCAGTGAGTCGAGTTTTATGATAATATGCTAACTTGTTTCCTTGTTGATGAAGACACACGGGAAAGTGCTTGGCTTCCTCTGATGGGAGGAGGCGGGAAAGGGGGGGGGGAGAAGACAGTTGCCATTGGCAGAAATCGGAGGGAATTCTTAGCAGGAGTGGGAGAAAAGAATTTGGCAAGAAGGAGAACCACATGGTTGTGATTCATACTGTACTCTTGAAATGTGGCAAGAGGGCTAGGAAAGACTTGAGTGCCAGCACCGAGAGCAGAGACTCTCACATTCAAACATCACATTCTTTTTATAGCACAGGCATGCCTCATAGAGAAAATATTGAACTTGGCCTTTTAGCTCGACTAGAGTAGTCCCAACTGTGATTTTACTGCTTGAGTCACTCAATCAGATACTGGTTGCATGTCGGAAGTCTTCTATTATGAAAGACTTTGACATTTTTTTTTCTAATTAATTAATACTAATACTATGCTGATGTGTAATTTGCTTACAATTGCTTCCATATCCCCCCCATCCATGAATATAAATAAAACAATATACCCGTTTAGATTTCTCTAACAGCATTTCAATAAAAAAAATCAATGGAATGAGGTTATACAGTTCCCTCCTGGCACATTAGGTTTATCATTGCTCAATGAATGAAGCAAGAAAACTTTTGGAAGCAGAGAATAAAAAGTAAAAAGATCTTGCTTTAAAATAAATTACTAATACCCTTTTAAAAAGATCACCTTTCTTTCTGAATTCATCTTTCCTCCCTGCTATCCAGGAAACCATCTCTAGTAACAAAACATAAAGAGATCAAATGAAAATCGGTTAGCAAACTCACCAACACATGACTGCTTCACACCCATCCAGAGGAATAGGAAAGGAAAGGAAGCATGCTACCTGATCAAATGGGGTCTCTGAGTCATTGAAGAAAGACTTCCTACAAAGCCTGGCTTCATGTCGGGAGATTTTTTTTTAATCTGTTCAGAAGTTCTGCATCCATCCTGACTGCTTTTTAAAACCGAGAGCCAGACAAGCCCACCTGTTAGAAAAAGAAAGCACCACAACTCAATTTTCCTTGAAACAAATGGCAGGCTCCCCCAGGAACTGAAATGGGCAGCCCCAAAGTACAATGACAAAAGTTTCATTTTCTCTAGCTGAAGAAACCTCTAAAAACAGGCTGGATGCACTGGAGCCCTTTTGACTCAAAGGCTCCCTGCTTCCCATGTGCCATAAATCGGCTTCTCTCCAAAGCTGGAAGGGCCAGAGTGTATGGAAGTTCTTCTTCCTCACTGAGTATGTCTATGACAGATTTTTATTGATGGCTGCACCTCAACCAGCAGTCACAGACCTTTATTATATTCCGGCTAGGCTACCCCAGTCCCCATTTCCTGTTGAAGGTGAGACAAGGTCCTGTATGAAGGAATGAAATTACAGCTGATTTTTCTAATTGCCATGACTCCAGGAGACCCTGTAAAGAACATAGTGAGACATTTTATTTTCATGGCTACCTTTGCTTTGCCTTTACAGTAATTTGGTTTCTGCACAGGTAGGCTTCCCTGCTATGTTCTCTGGAAAAGTAATATGCACCAGAGCACCCCAGGAATTCGTGGGAGAGGTCAACCCCCCAAACATTTGCAAATAATCTAACTCTTCCAGTTGCCCAATGTAGACCACTGTGTGTGTGTGTGTGTGTGTGTGTGTGTGTGTGTGTGCACACACACGCACGCGGGCGGCTCTCCTGCAAGTAATTGCCAGGCTGCCCCCCACCTCCCCATCAAGAATTCACAAATGGAAAATGCAGCACCAGATGCTTTGGAGGGCTTTGTGTGTTCATGATATCAATGGATGGCAGCCCAGGGCTTATTTGTGAAATCACCTTCTTCTTGAGGCATTTTCATCCCTCATGAACATTGCAGGGTTCAAAAGCAGTGATCAACAATCCTCTTCTGTTTGACCTCCACCTTAACTGTTTCCATCTGGCTTGGGGACGTTGTTAAGTAAATCCCCATTGATAGACATAGTTAAATCATAGCTGCAATTTCGAGGGTTAAGCAGCTAAATCACATGAAGTTTAATTGATGTGTCTAATTTTGCTGGGGGCGGGTACAGGCAAGCGGGGAAGAAGGACAGCCTTTGTATCTCCTAAGAGTGGAAAAAGCAAATCTGATTCTCAGGCTTCCTATAGAGGATGCTGTCATTAGGCTTGGCTAAGCCTCCTTGGGGGTAACAATTTCTTAGAATTCTCTTTTTTTTTCTTGTTGCTGTGATAAAATTCTAATAGTTACAGCACATTCAGGAGGTTCTTTGGTTTGTTTATTTATCTTTTCATTACTATCAAGAAGTCATCATAGTAGTGAGTCAATCAAGAATGATTTCATCAGAGTATTTGAACAAGTCATTTAGGATCACAACTTTATGATGAATTTCCTTTCTTCCTTTTAGTCTTCTCAATGCATGTCAGTTATTTGAATGTCACATACCATCTTGCCATCTGCATTTTTCAAAACATTCAGGGCTCCCTCTGGTTTAAGTGAAAAACCAAAATACAATCTATAGCTAAGAGAAGATATCCCTTCCTGATTCTTCCTAGAAATGGCAAATGATGGGTGTGGGGTACTATATATACTGTGTCATGCTTGTCTCCTATGAGGTTTAGTTTTGTAGAATTTCCTTTTTATTTCATCATTTTTTCTTATAAGGGCTAGTTCTCTGGGAGAAAGAACATAGTGAGAAATAGAAGAGCTGCCAAAAAAATCAATAAAATGTATTTTTTTAAAGAATCCCATTTGTAAATATTAATTTTAAAACTCATCTGTTTGAAAGGGATAAATCAACAATCTACAAGCATTTATTAAATGCTATATATGTATAAATATATATACATGCAGACATATATACATACACACATCTGTTTATGTAAATATCTCTATGTATATAAAATCTGTATGCAATATATTTAAATTCTATATGTATGTATATAATGTATATGATATATTTATATGTGTCACTGTTCTAGGTTCTGGGGACATAAATGGGGGGGGTGGGGGGAGAAACTATCCCCGTGTGTGTGAGTGTGTGTGTGTGGTGTGTGTGTGTGTCTGTCTGTCTGCCTGTCTTGTTTTGAAGGGTCTGCATAGTTCTTTGACGATCTCTTTTCTGAGCCCATGCTTATCTTCCAGAAGATGTTTCCAGGATTTATGCATATGGTAGGAATTCCAAGACTTCTGTGGTGGAGGAAGGGTGCCCCTCGTTTCCAGGTCTCCCTGGACATCTCTTTCATGCTATATTTTTTGCCCTGAAAGTTTCTTTTATGGATAGTCTTTCTATAGTGGCAAAACCAAGTGGATTTTTGCAAGAACTCTGGGGATATTGTGCTTTTCCACACAGATTCGGTAGATCATCCACAAAACCCAGAAAAATTGAAAAGTATGCTAACTATTTTACAAGCCACCGTGTCTGTGTGGAAAGTATTGCATTCATTGGTATTTGTTTTTACCAGGTAATATACTTCAGAATGCAAAAATTAAAATGGCCTCACCCCCCTTTGTTGCCCAGAGGTATAAAGCTGATGGAAGCATATTCCATGATGGAGCCTTCATTGCCTCCACCATGCAAAGCTTCAACAGCTATTAGAAAGTGCAAAGTAAGTATTAAATGGTGATCCCAGCACCTCACAATTATTTATTCTAGATTATTTAGAAGGAGAGTCTGGGGGAAAGTGTTTTATATGGCAGCTCTCCTGGACTGCCAAGGGGTGAATACTGAGTGATATTCTGAGAAGCCCGCCCTTGTTGTATACCATACCCCCAAACGGTATCCCCTAGGTCTACCTAATGCAACTTTATAAATGTAAATCCACAGAGACCAGTAAAATGACATTTAAAACAAATAGTAAAATGAACAACATTTGCAGAGCAATAAAGACACCACCTTTGCAACCACTTTACGGCTGTTTTGAAAAATGTTAGTGAATCGCTCTCCAAAGATGCAAATAAATAATATTTTATTGGGCTTCGGTCAAGAAAGAAGCAAGAGGGGAGAAGGGACACCCTCCAACTGGAACTACATCATTATTACCTTGCTCCTCCCTCATTCCGGCAAACTTTAAAATGGAACATAAAATAAGTCCATAATCAGATTTATGAGGAAACGTGTTGCACTTAGGGACACATTGTGAGTAAAAATCATTAAGAATATTTGAATCCAAGGAAGAGAAAAACATGATATGGGGAAGACAGGGGCTTCCAGGGAATGAAAAATCCAAGTTTACAAAATGGTTTGCTAAGGATTACACAAGATTTTTAAAGGGTCAATATATTCAATTCAGCTGCTCAAGCTAGAAAGAAAGAAAGAAAGAGAGAAAGAGAGAGAGAGAGAGAGAGAGAGAGAGAGAGAGAGAGAGAAAGAAAGAAAGAAAGAGAGAGAGAGAAAGAAAGAGAGAAAGAAAGAGAGAAAGAAAGAGAGAAAGAAAGAAAGAAAGAAAGAAAGAAAGAAAGAAAGAAAGAAAGAAAGAAAGAAAGAAAGAAAGAAAGAAAGAAAGAAAGAAAGAAAGAAAGAAAGGAAGAAAGAAAGGAAGAAAGAAAGAAAGAAAGAAAGAAAGAAAGAAAGAAAGAAAGAAAGAAAGAAAGAAAGAAAGAAAGAAAGAAAGAGAGAAAGAGAGAAAGAGAGAAAGAGAGAAAGAGAGAAAGAAAGAAAGAAAGAAAGAAAGAAAGAAAGAAAGAAAGAAAGAAAGAAAGAAAGAAAGAAAGAGGAATTTTGTTTTCCATGGGTCAGCTAGTTGATGTATCAAACACCACAGTTCCCTTTGTACTTTAGTGTATCCCCAGGCTGTTTTCATGTAAAAGCAATGTACAGGCACAGTTCATTTTGCTGATTTCTAGCTGGAGATCACTAGTCAAGAAATATGGCTCCCTCCTCTAGCAGCAGCTTAAATAAAAACTGTATTGTTATCTGAGAATTCTGTGCCTTAACTTCCACTCTGTCTGGTTTTGTCTGCCTAGCCAAGTTTTCTTTGTGGTTGACTGTGTCCTTGTTTTGATAATGCTGGTAATTCTACATATTTTTTCTGGCTTTGTCCTGGTGCTAGGATGGTTAACGGATTGTACAGACTATTGTTGCCAGGATAATTTACTTGCCAGTTGTTTTTCCTCTGAATCAAAGTTTATTCTATACATAAAAGTCTTAACTTTGGCCTTCGGTTTAATGAGGAGACCTAGCAGGACAAAGGAACCCTCAGTGAGCCGCAGTTGAGAATCCCCCAGATTATGTAATAGTAGGCTATAAAATGATGGTTTGGGAAGGAGGTCTCTAGTTCATCCTGAACAGAGGAGTACAGTTGGGTTTTATTTTTTAAGGCATATTTCAAGGAGGTCTTTGAACAACATTTTCTTCAAATGTTCATCACAACTAAGATCTCATTTTTATGCCTTTATTTGCTCCAGAATACCGCCAGACTGCCAACAAAGGAGAGCCTGTGCTCCCAGGAATTTTCTGCATTCCTCTCTGGAGCAGGCATTTTTCTCAGCTACAAAGGCCCTTTGGCGAATTCCCTCTAATCACTGGATTTACCCTGGGCTCTGATAGGTGCCATTCAGGGACATGGTCTGCTGTTTGATGGGGCTGAGGCATTAATGGGATCTTTTCATGATAAACAAAACTGGGTAACATTACCAGAGAGATCACAAAGCTGCTGCTGTTGGGAAATGTAGTGCTTTCTCTTCTCTCTCCCTCCCTCTCTCTCTGTCTGTCTCTGTCTGTCTCTGTCTCTCTCTCTCTGTCTGTCTCTCTGTCTCTCTGTCTCTGTTCTATTTTTTCCTCTTTTCCCTTAGTGGGCTTTATCCTCCCCCCCCCCCTTCCCCTTTCTCTTTATGAATGTACATTCTTTTGGCTCAGCATGGCCATTTCTAGAAGCAGAACTTCTGACCTTCATCCATTCCCATAAGTCAATGAATCAACTCAGGGTCTTTGTTGGATCTGAGGAAATTCTACCAACTGATAGAGAGTAGTTGCACAGACTTACAGGAGGTCTGTGTTTTCCTAATTGGCTGGTCACTGGAAGAATGCTGAATAAAAAAATCTGAATCCGATTTCTTTCTCATGAAGTGATTTTTTACATGTTTGAAATAGGAGATAGTCACAGAGAAAGAGTGCTCAAAATGCATATTTGCTGAGACATGGAATATGACTTTAAGTTCCTGGTGAACTTAATGTATTGTTCTTCTAGTACCTAACAGTAATAATAAGTGATTCTTTTCCTTTTTTTAAATTGTTTCATTTTTTAAAAACTAACAAGCATTCATTTTCTTTTCCTAGCCCTCTTAAAAGAAAACAAAATTCTCAAAACAATGCAGAATGGGATGTTACGTGGCTCAGTGGATAGAGAGTCATACCTGAAGACAGGAGGATTTGGGTTCAATTATAACTGTGTGATCTCTGACAAGTCATTGAACCCCAATTGCCCAGCCTTTGTCTGTCAGCAATATTATTAAGATGAAAATTGAGCTAGGCAAATTTCCTTATTGCCCATGTTCAGTGTGTATATTCAATTCATCCCTTTTCTGTCAGGAGATGGAAATCAATTTATCATTGATTTTCTAGCATCGTGATTGCTCATTGTATTTTTTAGGTCTTGAAGTTCTAAATTCTTTTTTAAAATCCTTATCTTCTGTCTTAGAATAAATATTGTGCATTGATGCCAAGGTAGAAGATCCATGAGGGCTCAGCAACAGGGTTAAGTGACTTGCTCAGCTAGGAAGTGTCTGAGGCCAAATTAGAACCCAAGACCTCCCAATTGTCTCTCAATCTACTGAGGCACCTAGCTGTCCCCATTGGAACATTTTCCACTGATTCCAATATGGAACTTGGAAATCTGTATTAGTTGTCTGTGGTCAACTTAATGAAGTCAAGCTATATGGGATTGAGAGAGGGCTTGAAACTGGGATTTGCTAACTCAACAATGGGTCCAACTCATCTATTATGTCATGTTGCCTTTCCAGATAAATAATAATAACTCACATTTACATAATACTGGAAGGTTCATGATCTTCTTTCCTTATGACAGTCCCATGAGTTAAGCAGTGAAGGCTTCCTTATCCCCGCTTTATAGATGAAAAGACTAAGAGAAAAGAGGAAAAACAAGTTGCTTACAAGTATCTAAGCCAAAACTCAAATATCCAAGTTTCCTGACTCTTTCTCTTCTCTCACCCTGAAAACTATGCTAGCATCAGTCCAAACCATACTACTGGGAGAAGCCAGGTACTGAAAAAAGTCGAGCTATTTTTGTTCAAATTGACATCTGGAACTGGAGAAGATAAATCACAATACCAATTTTGTTTAAAAATCTGAGGAAAAATAACTAAAGAAGTTTCCTTACTGCAATTGGGGGGAATGAGTTGCTGTGTGGGCTCATTGCTCCTAGAGTGACTCCCTCCCCCCCAACCTCATCCCCCTAAACATTTAGGCCATGGAGAAAGACAAATAAAATGCTTTGGTGGTGCCTGGCCCATAGGGCATACACATGATTATTTTAACATCCAGACAGCCTTGAAGTGAGTACGATGATCTGTTCATCTTTTCTGCTGGAGAAATGAGGAAGTGGAATACTTCCTCCATAGGAAAAAGGCAAGAATGTATGTTCTGATCTTCCCTTAGGCCACTGATATTGAATCATCCCGTAATATGGTCAGTCTGCCCTCAGACCCTTAGCTGGACAGATCACTTAAGGTATCTGAGCTTCACATTTCCTGAAAATGAGAATAAGGGTTGTGAGGAAAGCCCTTTTAAACCCTGCCTAATTGGGAGGTATAGTTATTTTCAACACTGGCCTTTTGCTCGACCCTTTTCTGCAGCTAATTGTCTGAATTATTGCAATCTATAAAATATCTCATTATCTATAGAAAATGATAGAGTAAATCCATGATTCTTCAACTCTTCACACTTAGGGAGAAAAAAAATATTTTAATGGTTTCATTAGTGATTTTTGTCTGGCCATTCATTCCATCCTGAGACCTTACGGAATGTTCCCTTAGAAAAACATCTACTAGTTAACCAAAACACATTGACAAAGAATGTCACTACCTCTCCACAGAGAAATGAAGTGTGCTTTCATCATCTGTCCCCTAGCATCAAGTTTGGTTCTATTACGGGCATTTAATTGGAATTTTGGTATTGTATTCTTGCACATATGGCCCTTTGTTTTATTTTGAATTTAAAATATGATTAATATATTCAAACTCTGACAGAATCTTTCCCTTGTAACAAAGTAAAATAGCTAAGCAAAACCAATCAACACCATGACACAATTTCTTTATATGTCAAATGAGGAGGTTAGATTCTATGACCTCCAACTTGCCTTCCAAACTATGAACCTTTGAACCCTGTCTAACTCTGTATTCATCATTCTATAGCCTTTATTTCCTGTTTTTATCCCTCTCCCAGAAAGAGGGGAATGGGTTACAAGCTTCTTGATTTTACCCACTTTTTAAACACTTAACTCTGACCTCTAAAATGATCTCTAGTCATTTTTACTTCATACTAGTAGAGTTTAAGACTCATAGAATATTAGGGCTTGAAAGACCTATCATATATAGAGACAGATGTGTACATATAAATCATCTATCTATATACATATAAATAAAATATATCTTTATGTGTATAATAGGTCTTTCTAGCCCTAATATGTACATATGCATACATATGATAGACAAATAGACAGACAGACAGATGGATTGCCAGAGAGAGAGAGAGAGAGAGAGAGAGAGAGAGTAGCAAGATTGCTAACTAGCTAGCTGTGTGGATGGATGGAAGGATAGATAGACAGATAGATAGATTGATAGATAGATAGATAGATAGATAGATAGATAGATAGATAGATAGATAGATAGATAGATAGATAGATAGATAGATAGATAAGTGGATGGAGTGATCATAGAAAGATAACTATCATTCAATGAATCCACCTAATCCCCCAATTTTGTAAATGAGGAGACTGAAGCTCAGAGGAGTTAAGGGACTTGCCCCTTAAGTAACAGAGCCCTGGCCATATGCCCAAGCCTTCTGCCTTCCAACTCTTAAAGACCTTTCCTTTTATGTGAGGTTATTTCTATAATTTAGAAATATCATATCAAATTCTTGGAAAGTTTACATCGCTGCAGTATTGTGTTTCTCACATTTTACCCTTTTGCACCTCACTGATTTGTCCCTGTAGACACAGTTGGGCTGACATTAATCACAAAAAGTAAAATGGAAAATTGTAGCAAACATTTAGAGAATTTAAGAAAAAACAAAATAAAACAAGATAAAAAGATGCTTCAATTATTTCAATATTTTGACAGTTCATTTGCTAAATGTATAATCATTCAATTCCCTAGTTATACAGATTTGAGAGCCCCCCTTAGCAAATAAAAATTGGCGAAATGTTGTCCAAATGATATGTGCAAAAAATGCACAATGGCTCCCCGTTGCCTTTAGATTAAAACACAAATTCCTCTGTTTGACATTTTATTACTCTTCACAATTAAGTTCTATCATCCTTTCCAGACTAGTTATACATTATTTACCCTCATGTTGGCAAAAAAAAAAAAAAGCCTCCTCTCCTATTTGCCCTACCTAATGTTCTATGTCCCACCTCCTTTTGCCTTTGTGTGAATTGTCCCATATGTCTATGAGCCCCTTCCCCCTTTATAGAGAGGAACACCCAGCTCCTTTCAAGACATGGCTCAGTTACTGCCTCCTTCACGACATCTGTCTTGATTCCCTCAGTTTAGTTAGTGTGCTCCACTTCCCATCATTATGTTTATTTTCTTTGTGAATGTGTTGTATCTCCCCTTTGCCTCATTTTTAAATTTATATCCCCAGAAACTAATGTAGCTCCTGACACATGTTGTTTTTCACTTATTTCAGTCATATCTGACTCTTCATGAACCCTTTTGGGATTTTCCTGGCAAAGATGCTAGAGTGATTCACCATTTTCTTCTCTAGTTTATTTTACAGATGAAGAAATGGAGGCAAACAGAATTAAATGACTTGCCCAGGGTCACTCTGGTAATAGTGAGTGTCAGAGATCAGATTGGAAGTCAGATCTTCCTGACTCTTGGCCCAAAATGTTATTCACTGTGCCACCTAGCTCCTACATAATAGAAGCCTTTTATTTAGTTGATTGATTGTGAACTCTACTCATTTTTCTGAATTAAGGAAGTCTACCTAGTTTATTATAGCAATTGTTCTCTAACCAGTGGGAAGGATATTGCCTGTCAGGTCCCTCTCATCCCTCATCTATGATTTTTCTTTACCATAAAAAGTACATCTGAGACCCTAATTGATCATTTTTGTTGTTGTTTTGGGTCTGACCCAAAGGTACAGTCAGGAGTGGACAAACTGGTAATCTGAAAGATTTTCTCATCCTTATAATAGCTGATCTTAAGTTCTTGGTCAGCTCTAAAATTCTGTGATTCTCTGATTTTCAAAAAAATTGACCATCTAAATTCAAAGATTTCACATAAGGGTAGGCAACAGGGAATAAGGTAGGTGGTGAAATTGAGAAAGCAACATCTCTATGATTTCTACATGCAATTAAGGAAAAAGTAAAATATTCATTTCTTTTAAATCATCTCACTTCCCGACCTACATTCAAATATGTATGTCTGTGTGAAAACTGACATCACCAAACCCAGACTCATGAAACATTTGTACTCAGGGGGGCCCCTCGAAAGTCATCCTTGCTTTGAATTCCATTCCTGAACATGGACCGGCCATCAGTGACTTACTCATCAACAGCTTTGAGCAAAGCCAAGCTAAGCCTGGATGATTAGATAGTTTCATTCCAGAGATAGCAAAGTGTGAGAAAAAAGATTGGTGGAAAATGGCCAAATAAATCTAGTAGAAAGTGGTGAAATTGAGATAAGTGTAGGAACAGGGCCGAAGCTAAATAAGAAGGTACCTGTGTTCAGAACAGAAAGAACAAAAAAAGATGAAAGACAAATACATAATATCAGAGCCAGGAGTAAACATTCTATCCACTGCTGAATTGCCACTCGGGTCTAGAATGTCAGCCTGGTTAGAGGGCTCTACTTGAAGTCCAGAAAACCAGGGTTCAAATCACACCTGTAAAACTTCTTGTCCATAGGACAATGGATTAGTCATACAACCTCCTCAAGCCTCAGTTTTCCTCACTTGTAAAATGAAAAGAATAATAACCGTAGTACCCATTTCATAGGATAATTGTGAGGTTCAACTGAAAAAAAATGTATATATGTCAAATCCTTTGTGAATCTTAAAGTGTTCTATAATTTCATTTGTTAGTATCAACATCATCGGTATTATTTCAAAGGAGCATTAAGTAAATCCTTCAAGAAATTGCCACATGATTCTGTTTAATTGCATCATTCTTCATTATTTGCTGATCTTGACTAATTCATTATTTAAAAAATTCATTAAAATATCCTCATTATTTGGTTAAGCTGTAAGTTTGGCTAACCTCTGTCATTTAATAGTTATTGGTTGTAGATTTAGATTTAGAGTGGGAAGGGACCTTAGAGGCTATCTCATCCAATTCACTTCTTTTAAATAAGTCTCAGAGAAGTTAAGTGACTTGCTCAGTGCTCTATAGATTGTAAGTGGCAGGACTGATCTTCAGTGCTTGAACCCAGGTACTCCAGTTCCAAATTCAGCATTCTTTCCACTTTCCTGCGCTACCTCCCAAAAGCACTGCTAAGTTTATAAATATTTCAGCTTTAATCATTTTTTCCCAGCATAGTCTATGGAAAATGAAATAAGAGGTAAGACAGGAAAATGTAAGTTTCATCTGTCTGAAGCAACACACTTTGGGGAAGGTCAGATATCTTGGAGGCAAGCAGAGAAGAGAAGCAACCTTCACAATGGGAGTCTTGGTCTCAGTTAGCTGGAGTCACTGTGTGAAAGGCAGAGGAAGAAGTAAAGGGTTCTGGTATCACTGGAGGAGATCTGGGTCAAATGTTAAGAAAATGTTACTGATATCTCTGTCAATCATAGCTCGGCTTTACCTGGGAGAACTCAATTTCTCCATCTCTAAAGGGGATGGAGATGGAATCTGCATATTTGGTTTGGATCGGTTCCATCAATTTCATCAAACATTGAGATTGAGTTCCTTTTTTTTTTTAAACCTTTACCTTCTGGCTTAGAATGAATGCTGTGTATGGCTTCCAAGACAGAAGAGCAGTGAGGGCTAGGCAATAGGGGCTAAGTGATTTGCCCAGGGTCATACAGTTAAGAAGTGTCTGAGGTCAAATTTGAACCCAGAACCTCCTATCTCTAAGCCTGACTCTCAGTCCACTGAGTCATCTTAGTTGCCCTCTGAGACTGACAGTTCTTAACTGAATGGTCTCATGATCTAATTGGATTTGCTGGACAGTTCAAAACCCCAAATTGGTATATATTTAGATACAGATCATTAACTTCTAAGTAGGTATAATAATGAAAGGGAGCAGTCCCACAGATAATTAAAAGCAACAGATTATACAAAATCCATTCATATTGGGATCTGGAATATACTAGATGGTATAAGGGATAGAATACTGGACTTGGGAGACATGAAGACCTGAGTTTGAATTCTGCCACACTATGCATTTATTATTATCATTATTATTATTATTATTGGAACATAGTGTTGTCTACTATATTGTATGTCCTGTAATAATAGCAAGCTGTCTTATAAAAGGATTCCACTCAGGCATTTACTAGCTGTATGACCCTGGGCAAGTCATTTAACTTCTTTCAGCCTCGGTTTCTTCATCTATAAAGCAGAAATCATAATAGCACCTACCTCCTAGGGTTGTCATGAGAATCAAATTATATATGTCTATGTGTATATATACTATGTAATTATAATCTATATAGAATTGATTGCATTTTGCACACCTTAAAATACTTACATGGAGATACTAGGTCTTATTAGATCCACATTTGCATAAAACTAGATTTTAAAAGTACTTTTCTCACAACAAACTTCTGAGTGGTACAAATATTATTACTCTTATTATAAAGACAAAGGCATTTTATAGATACAAGATATTAAATTATTTGTAAGGATGCCATCACTCATAAGTATCAGAGCAAGAATTTCAAGTCAGATCTTTCCTGATTCTGTTGAACACTTTGCCCTGTTTCTCTCTAAGGCAGGGTATATAAATAAAAACAAACAAACAAACAAAAAATATATTTCTGTACGTATATATACTATATATAAAAAACAAACATAACACTTCCAGCATATATGTGTGTGTGTGTGTGTTATGTTGGTTTTTTACAGATTTATTTTTCCCATTGTATATATTAACTGATCTGATATTAAACCAAGGTTTGCTTTGTTTTGGGTTTTTTTTTTGCTTTTTTTTTTAATTCACACCAAAGAAGATAGAAAGAGGAAACCCTGGGACACATCAGAGATTAGTGCTAATCATTTAAAATGCATCTAGGTGAATACCTGAATGAGATGATCTCTTTGTGAATTATCAAGAGTTGATTGTTGTGTAGGTTAGATACATATCATTAATGCCCACTTTGTGACTTAATTCTGCCTTACTATGCATTTTGATTATTATTATTATTATTGTGGGAACATAGTGTTGTCTACTATATTGTATGTCCTGTAATGATAGCAGCTGTCTTATAAAATGGTTCTACTGTATCTCTTAAGCCAGAAGAGGACAGGAAAAGGCAAATATATATCTAAGAGCCTTCCTAATTGACTGGTGTTTCTGGCATGTCCTGTTCTGTTGTGGAGTCTCTCTTTTTAAGTCAGGAATGTCATGCTTAAGAACCAAGTCATGATGATCAAGCATCCCATGTCATAAACAAACACACTCTTACAAAACCCTCACTGGTGACTATTCTCATACTGGCAACTCTTCAGTTTCTCACCCCTCTTATTGTATGGATGAATTCTATGCTTCTACACGTCTAGAGATTATCTTCTCTAACTAGTTTTCAGGACGGTAGCTTGCTTTAAGCAGCGGCAAATAATGACAGAAGTCTGGCTGTTGCCATACCAAAGAGCTGATGTTATGAATACCAGTCATAGCTTAGCTGCTGTTCCATATGTTAATTTCATTTGAGTTGAAGTCTTTGAAGTCCTAATTCTCTGTTGCATCCAATAAACCCGTTTTTATAGTGCCTGAACTTTCAGACATCAGCCTGCAGCTAACCTTGGGAAGGGAAGATGCATGGGGGTCACTTCTACCAATGGTGGAAGGTCAGCTTCTCTTGAAAGTCCTGTGGGAGACTGGGCTAAAGCTGTCAGGAAGGTCACTGGGAAGGCAAGGGATGGATAGAAGTCATTCATTCAGTGGGAGTCTATCTCAAGTTCACTATTTAATGGGGGAGAAAGCTCTTGTAGACAAGAGACTTGGGTTTAAATTCCAGACACTGCCCATGACCTGAGTGTGACCATAGCCAATTTCCTCCATGTCTCTGACCCTCACATGCTTCCTAAGTGAAAAGTGTTGGTTTAGATTGGGGATTCTTAACCTGGGGTCTGTGAAATATTTGTTTCCAGCATTTTGATAATTATATTTTACCAATTATATTGGTTTCCTTTGTAATCCTTCCCATTTTACTTTATGCATTTCGAAATGTTATTCTAAAAAAGGGTTGGTAGGCTTTACCAGAGTTCACCAGTTTAGCAGAGGGTCTAGTACATAGTTTGTGCTTAATAAATGTTCATTGAATTGAACCAAACTGCCAAAGGGGTCCAAGGCCCAAAGGATGTTAAGAATTCTTGTTCTAGATGGTCTCTGAGGATCCTTCTAAATCTTCCTTCTAAAATAGTTATAAATCCTACACTCATAGGATCCTGCCTGCAAACATCTTGGTAGCTCATAAGCCCTTCCTTGGGATATTTCTTTGAATTGTTATGTTACATATTGTTGGATAATATGTTTGATAATATGTACATATATTATCTTTGAATTGTTATATTTTGTTTCGAGGTGAGGAAGAAAGTTCCTAATAAAGAGAATAAAATTGTAACATGCAAAAACTCTGATACGTATAGGATAATCTTTATATTTTCCTATTATGTCTTTGCCTGTAAAGCTCCTTAAAGACAAAAAACAGTGCCATGCTCATTCAGATGCTTTTAAGAACTTCTGTCTAAAGTAATTTATAGGAAACAGACAGCATTTTGGACTGTGCCTTCAATTCTCCAGTAGATAATGATGAGTTAAAAATTTAAGTGATGAAAGCCATCTACATTATGCCAAACTTTAACCCTGGATTACTCCAACCATCCACTCCTTCTGCTCTTACCAAGTACTATTCAGTGCATCTGAAAATGTCCATGCAATTCTGTTAAGTGGGTCTACTACAAATTTATGTTAAATAATGTTCTATTGAGTCATCATTTGTAGCAAGACACAGAAGTGAATTGATTCTACATCCACCACCCCATAGCAATTAATCCAAACCTGTTCTCTCCTGAATCCTCTGGTACCTCTCCCTGCCTTTCACTTATTCAGCTACCCACAGAAGTCTTTTTTCTGTGAGCATCTCCCCTTGTCTTAATCCTCATCATCCATTGACATGATCTTCCATTGTATCCTCCACTCCCACCTTGGAAGAGGTGGCACTTCTTGCCAAAGCCAACCCTTCCACTACTATACAACCTTTTTTGTTTATGTATATGTTTATATATATATGTATATATATATACATATACATATATATGTGTGTGTGTGTGTGTGTGTGTGTATGTATAGACATTTACATAGCGTTTTCAAGTCATGTCCAACTATTTGAGATCCCACATGGCCTATTCTTGGCAAAGATACTATATAATTATATATAGATTTTATTTGTATGTATATGGATATAAAACCCAAATTATACACAGGTGCGCACAAATAGAAATACATGTTATTCCCCTCTGGTAGACTCTACACTTCTTTAAGTTAAAGAGGTTATTCCCTTTAGCCTTTGAAACCCTACCATCTAGCATGGTCCTACTCTATAGTCAGTACTTAATTGATGCTCATTGATCCATGCAGTAATTGTTTATGACCTGCACATGCAGTATATGGACTCTCAATAAATATAAGAAAGAATGAAGATGAGGTGGATGAAAAAGGGCAGAGAGCCATCTATGGTTCTCTTGGAAAGCACCTAAACCTCTTTTTTTTTCCTTAGGAGGTCATTGTTAATCTAAGGAGGTAAGAATAATTGCCCATTTGATTGTTTTTCCATTTCTGTTTAATTGAAATAATTATAGCATTTTGTTTGTCTTTGTTAATCCCTCCCCAGTGAGTACAATATTGTTATGAATTAGGTAGGTTTTGTGGGAAATGTCAGAAAGAACTATAAACTATAACATCCAAGCCAATGACCAGAAATATGAGTTGAACACAATCTTTTGGGAAGTTTTTTTTTTATCCCTAACACATTGCCTAGTATAAGTGCTTAATAAATGTTTGAACTGAATTGTAATCTAGGGGACTTCCTGAAGAATGGTTAGCCCACAGCAAAAGGCTGTTTGTTCCAGAACAATAATCTTGTCATACATTGGCCCCACCTGAATTCCTTCATAATTGCTTTTAAAACAGAAAAACTGCACACATGGTGGAAAAGTTGATTTCTGGGCTTTTAAGCCTGACTTGAATCTTTCTTTATATCCTATCGCCTTAATGAGAAAATGAGTAAAACGTACAATAATTATTAATCCGTTCGTTTAGTTTGGCCAATAATCATGGTTAATCATGTTAAGAAAAGAAAATCAATGCAAATCTTGTATTAGCTTTCTACAAACCCTTGCCCCTAGGAGTTCTAATACATTCCAGATAGTACATATCAAAAGATTGTTATGCTAAGCACCAGTACAAATGTCTGCAGACAACTACCCTGTTTAATATAAATTATATTAGCTATGAAATTATGAAATTTGAGGGGTTGTAAGATAGAACTTGCCTTTCTGGCAAATCCAAGTTGTAGATTGCTTTTTTCTCCTGGTTTATTCTTGTACTACACAATAGTTGGGCATCATTCATTTCTGTTTAACTTTTTTTTTAAACTTTTTTTTTTCTCAATTGCATGTAAAAACTGTTTTTAACATTCACATTATGACTTACAGATTCTCTCTCTCTCTCAATCTCTCTCTGTGTCTTTGTCTTTCTCCTTTTTTCCCTCCCTCCTTCTCCCCCACCATCTCATTTTCACTTCCTCTTTCACTTTTTCTTTCCTCCCTTTTCTCTCCTATCTCTTCCTTTCCCTCCCACACATATTGCCTTTTATGCCTTTTCAAAGAGGCTGCTTGGATAGGAGTCTGTCTAGCCAATATTATCAGCAGATGCCTGGCCAAGAGACACAGAAAACCCTGTCACTCTAGCAGCAGAATAAAGGGATGGTTGGAAAAGGGAGGATAGTAAACATATGGGGGAGTGTTCCTTCCTCTTTTCTAACCCCTGAATTTTTAAAAATGCAGATATGTCTTAATAGGGTCATACCTTTAACTCAGTTGCAATTACCAGTTAGCATTTTAGCAGAAATTAGTAAGATGGCTAGCTGAGATCAAGAATCATCTGGAAAAAAAAAAGAAAATTCCAGGAAGAAGAAAAAGCTGATGAGATGGAAGCTAGGAAGGAAGGCATCCGGGCACTTATGATTCCCCTATCTCACAATGCTACCCCAAATTGTCTCTAGCCCAACCATTCAAAATCATGCCTAAAATTCAATTGAGTCCACAAGCATTTAAAAGTCATTCCTATGTTTTAGGCAGTGCATTAGAATAAATTTATGAAGATTGTAAATAAGGTGGAGGCAAGAGCTCAAATAGTTCACAAGACAATCGGAGCAAACAGAGAGGCACACGCATGAATGTATAACACATAATACAAGTTAGTTGCCTACAAGTTTAAATAATGTCTTCTTTTGAGATATTGGCAAGGGAAAGATCTTTAGATGGGCTGGATCCTAGAAGGGGGAACACTTGATCTAGATGTTGAAAGAAGGGAATTTCATCCATAGGCAGAAATAAGGAATTGATCTATTCTAGGTATTGAGAAGGATACAAGAAAACGCATAGATACAGGAAGAAAATTGGTTGATTTGCCTTTAGTTCTTTTTGCTTGAGAAACAAGGTCCTTAAAAATCCAAAGGAAGGACCTAATATAGCAAAAGATTGTATTGACTGAGGGGAGTCAGGGATAAATGTCAAGATCTGTCTAAAAAAGTAGACCTGGATACCAGAATAAGAGCAGTAGAATGTTGGAAGGTAAGTGAGAGAGATCTTCTTCCCTTAGGAGAGAGATAGAACAGAAGAGGCCAAATTGGTTAATGGAAGGGATTGTGGAATTAATCACTCAAATTCTCATTAGACTGTTATAAAAAAATAAATAAATAAAACCAGAATTAGAATATAAGGGAGAATAATACTTTCAGAACTCAAACTATAAAGCTGGAATATGTCAAGACTCTTCATTATTAGTTAAAAATCTAGAGGAGCAGCTAGGTGGTTCAGTGGATAGAGAGCCAGGCCTGAGATGGGAGGGTACTGGGTTCAAATTTGGCCTCAGACATTTTCCAGCTGTATGACCCTGTTGGACTGTCCTTAATGCTCTTCTGCCTTGGAACCAATACTTAGCATTTATTCCAAGATGGAAAGTAAGAGTTTAAAAAACACTAGAAAAGTAAATCATTAGAACAGACTAGACAAGGAAGAACCTCAGAGATAACTGAGCTCAATAAAGCAGTGTTTGATAAACAAAACATAAATTACCTAGAACAGGACTCCTTATTTGACAAGTGTTCTCATTTTATCTGCCATTGAAATCCCTCCATCTACTCTCAACTAAGCAGTGCTCCTCTTACCTTCATCTATCCAAAATAGTCCCTTTTGTAAATCTTGAAACTTCTCAGACTTGTGAATGTTAAAAATTTCCACATTGAGGAATCCTCCATTGGAACAAATTCCCTACTGGGAACATTCACCATTTTGATGTGAGAACTCACCAGGATCAGAAATGGGAGGACCTCTACTCCACCCGTACGTAAGACTGCTTTAGGGGAGAAAACTCCTTGCTATACAATGAAAGTACTTGGACCCATGCTTATGATGAGGCAGGGAGTTCTTTGAGCCATGCCTGTTTTTTAGAATTGATACAATGGGATGCTAGGTACCTAAAAAGGTCTGGCAGGTTTTCTCTTGATGGGATTAGTCGACTCAGCTGTGTTTTCTCTGGTTCAGACTTACTGAGGGGATTAGTTGAGTTAGCTGGAATTCAGATGGGCTGTCTTTTAGAAAACATCTACGATGATTGGTAGATGGAAGAACTTAGGGGAGGTGACATAGGAAAAAAAAAACCCTATATAAGAAAAGGAATCTCTTGAGCAAGGGATCCTTGGAGGCTTGGAGATAGATCCTTTTGGAGGAGGCCCTTTGAAGATCTCTTGAGAAGAAGTCCCTTGGGAGGCTGACTCTGGCTGGAACTCCCTCTGGGGAGACTCTGTTCCCCAGACATCCTTGCTTAAGACAAATCTTGTGGTGAGTGATAACTGACTGGTTTCTCTCTTAAGGCTTAGGCCTGGGTTGGCCAGGCCTGCCCTGGGCCGACCTATTCTTTTCTCATTAATTCCTTTTCTCTCTCCTTCTCCTTTTCTTCAATTCCTCATTGTATTATTAATTAAATTCTCTATAAAACCCAATTGACTTGGGCATATTCATAATTCGGGAATATATTCCCTGGCGACCACCTTATATTTGATTTAAAAACCAAGACACTGTAGTGAAACATATTTTCTGCGGTCAAATTTACTCACCCAGTCTTATATCTATCACAATTTATATCTTCAACCATTTTAAATTCTACAGTTTACAACATCACTCTTTTAACTGCCACAGTTTATGGCAGACAACTATTTTAACTCCTACACTTTTGTTGTATTCTCAATTCTTTTGTACCTTAGCTCATTCTTTGCCTTACCCTTCCTGATATTCTTACAAAAAGATGCAGATCTTTTATTTTTATGTATATTTATTATAATAATAAATACATAAAATATTGTCATTTTTTCTATAACTTTTATATAACTCCCCAGTTATCTGGCTCTGCTTCCATTTTATTTTTTTTCATATGTATATATATATATATGATATGAGTTTTTAAAATCTAAGTTTTAATCATTTTTGCAATCAGATTGTCTTTTTAGTTTCTTTTTTTCTTCCACATGAGTATCACTAAATTCAACTAAATTCAAACCTTGAGTGTCAGAGAATGTATGTTTTTCTTTTTCCCCTTCTTCAATATCATGAACTCAAAGGGATGTAGTCCCCTACTACCAAGACAGCCTGACAACCTATTTCTCTGGTGGTCAGAATCAAGTTTAGAATAACAATTCCCTTCTTTGGTACTTCTCCTTTTTTTTTAAACCTTCCCTTACATCTTAGAATCCCCATCCCTAATATATGATGCCTCCATGTGAGGTTTGTGGTCTGTTTCCTGAACTCATCATCAATTTCCTCTTTATCACGAGGCAGTCTATGATGTACTCCTGCCCCTCAGATCCCTTCTGTTTTCTCCTATTGACCCTCATCCAAATACTCTTCACTATGCTGACTTCCCTCTGCTAGTCTTATTACATTGCATCTGATGGCATTTCCCATTACATTCAGTATTCCCTGAGTTAGCATTTATTAAGTATATGGGAAGTTTTCTTTTGTTCCATTTTCCATTTAAAACTCTATGGCAGAGAAGCAGCTAGGTGCCTCATGGATAGAGAGCTAGGCATCAAGGTCCTGGGTTCAAATATGGCCTCAGATATTTTCTAGCTGTGTAACCCTGGGCAACTCCCTTAATTCCAATTAAATAGCCCTTACTGCTCTTCTTCTTTGGACCCAATACTCAGTATCCATTCTAAGACATAAGGTAGTGTTGGTAGAGATTTTTAAAACCCTGTCTCAGATGGAATATTGTTTCAGGAGAGGAAAAAAGTCCCAGACTGGGAATCGAGACCTGGATTTGAATCCTACTTTAGTAGCAACTAGTTCTGTGTCCATGGGTTAGTGATTTAATTCCTCTGAGACTTCTCAGTTTACTCATCTGTAAAATAAGAGTGAAAATGCACCCTCTTGTAGGCTTAATTTTAAGGAAAATCTTTTGAAACTTTTAAATGCTATATATGTGAACTGCTTTTATCAAGTCTACAAGTCTCTGGGCAAATATAATCAGCCCTTATTAGAAGAACTTTGTCTCTGGCCAAGAGTATGCCATATCTATCTATCTTTGAAGACCTGGTTAAGAAATCAAAATCCCGTTCTCCCACACTGAATTATAAAGCAATTACTGTACCAGCTCCTTAAAGGCAGAGAGTCCACTTCATTTGTTTTTGTATCTCCCTTAGTACCCAACGTTTTGGACATAATAATTGCTTAATAAATTTTTGTTCAATAAAGGATATCTTTGAAGTCTGGATCCTCCCCGTGAATTCCCTTCGGTTAATTGACAGAGTTATAATCAACCACTAGCTTTTTATGAGAGGAGTCAGGACTAGTTATAAATCTCTACAGGCTGGACATTATTGGTGAATCAAGTCTTAGCTTGACAAACTATGAGCTGTCAAAGTCTCTTCTACTTGAACAATAAGGAAGGAGAGAGAGAAGTGTCTTCATACTTCACAATACAGCATTGTTGGGCACCCCTTTGCTCTGCATGCAGTGGTGCAATGCGTATTTGTTGGAATGGTTCAATCAACATGTAAATCAGCTTTATTTTGATCCATTTGCTGAGATCTTTTGCAAAAATTCAGTCATCATGGTAAGGTATTTTCAGGGATTTGATAGGGAATAGTTACATTTAGAGCTGAAGAAATCAAAGCCCTAAGATGCTAAAGAACTTGTTAACTAAGTTGTGACATCTGAATAGAATTTGTTTTAGTAACTAATAATGATTGTTAGCATTTATAAGTGCTTCAAAGTTTACAGAGTACTTTACAAGTATTATCTCATTTTATCCTCACCCCATCTTAGGAGATTGGTGTAATTATTATCTACATTTATGCATAGCTTATCATAATGTACATGCTATTCGATTAAAACTAGAAAATACAGTAGATTCCTTGAAAGGCTTATACTAAAACATGGAAATTCCAATGGAAGAACCAACCAATCTAATGCAAACTGTAAAAATGAGCAATAATTGGTCACAGAGGGAAATAAACTATTGCAAATCAACGTTTCTTAAACACGATCAAAGCAGATAAAGTTATTTTCAGCCAACCGTGGTACTGGAGTCAATAAGACCAGCTTAATGAATCAGTTTTAAAGTTTGTTTGGAGCAATGATTATGACACATGACTAATTTTCTTGGACAAGGATAATATCCTCTCTCTCTAGGAGCCAAGGGTTATCATTATCCTCATTTTGTTGGTGGTGGTCATGGTCAGTCATGCCTCACTCTTCATGATCCCATTTGAGGTTTTCTTGGAAAAGATACTGAAATGGTTTGCCATTTCCTTCTGCGACTCATTTTACCAATGAACAAACTAAGGCAAAGAGGGTTTAAATTACTTTCCCAGGGTCACACAGCTAGTAAGTGTCTGGGGCTGGATTTGTACTCACAAAGATGACTTTTCTGACACCAAGCTCTTTCTATTCATTGCACCACCTAGTCGCCTCATTTTATGGATAGAAGTTAAGTGACTTGCCTACTTAAATAGTCAAATATTTAAATAAACAACTATTAAGTGTCTAAATCTGAATTTGAACTCATCTTCTGACCCATGCCAGAGCTCTAAGAATCTGCCCCCCCCCCCCAGTCTTCAGTTCATTTTTCCTCACTAATACCCTGGGGGTACCAATCAGTACTGCTAGAAAAGTCATAGCCTGCCAAATTACCTGTAAGCCATTACCAGTAGACTCAAAGGATCAGAGTTCTTGTTCCCTTAGCATTTGCCTTCCTCATATCATAAATAAGAAGAGCCAAATAAGACTGAATGACAATAAATGTCAGGTATAGATTACTATAATCCCCAACTCATCTTTACATTCTGATGAGACTTTGGAGAAAGATTTTAAGTGAGAATATATCTACCTACTAATTTATTGAAATGAATATGCTTTATACACATGAGTTTGACCCACCATTCCATCTTATCCCCACTTCCATATATATGTGATTTTAATTTAGTTAACATTATTTAAGAATATTTCTTGATGATGACCAAATAAAATAATGTTTTAAAAACTAAAAAAAAGAAGAATATTTCTTGATGAACATAGACTTAGAAACTTGTGGGTCCCTGATTTCCTGTGAATATTTTCAGGTGGGACCATTGTGCAATGGAGCCTGAGTTAGAACTAAATTTCCTGTTTTATCTTTAGCTCTTTTTTCTCCTCAGTTAAACACCATTAGTCGTGGGAACTCTGAATCTGTTCCAATGAAATCAAAATGCACACCTTTGTTGTGTTCACTGGTGCTTTCTTACATTTCTGCAGGTCTTATAAATGCTCTTTGTTCCAAGGCTTCCTGAGGGTAAATACTTAGGTAAATAGTCAAATAAATCACCTGTTTATTCTTAGAACCATTATTGAAATAGGAAATAGCAATAAGTCACCACCAAATGCTAATAACTAACTCATAAATGGTCTGCGCCTTCCTTATTCCTGCTCTTTTCCCATCCCCATTTATTCCTTTTAACCCATGGAGCCCCTTCTGGTACTGAAGTTAACTCTTCCACAAGATCACCACAAATAATAAAGGCAGCAAGAAGCAAAGCCCAAGAAGTAACTGACATTTTCAAGGCTTAAGAAATGGGACACATTGAATTTCTCAAGAACTTGAGAAAAATATTCAGATCCACATTTCAGCAAAAATATAATGTATCTTACAAATATTATCTCATTTGATCCTCACCAGCCCTATAAGGTAGGTCATTAGTCTAGTTTATATTAGTGTAATTTTAACAAAAAGGAAACTGAGTCTGAAAGAGTTTATGTGATTTGCACAGGGTCTCATAGTTAGTGTCTAAGGCAAGAGTTTAACTCAGGTCTTCCTGACTTACAGTCCAACGTTCTACTATGAAACCTTGCTGTTAACTCCAGTCATGTCTGACTCTTTGTGACCCCATTTGGGGTTTTATTGGCAAAGATACTGGACTAGTTTGCCATTTCCTTCTCCAGCTCATTTTATAAATGAGTAAACCAAGGTAAGCAGGGTACAGTGACTTGTCCAGGGTCACATAGCTAATGTCTGAGGTCAAATTTGAACTTAGGTCTTCCTGGCTCCATTAAACCTCTAGCTGCCCTGTCCAAATTAATTGGAGTAGAGTGACAAATCTATTATTGATATTAAAGATATTGACAAACTTCAAGTGTGCCAATGGGCTTGAATGATTTTCTATTAGCAAAACTGAAGTACTAAGAGTTTGAAACATTAACCCAAGTCACAAAACTATTCCAATCCTTTTTATGCTATTTATAGTTGTATTTATGAGATCATTTTCAAAGTGGGTTCTGTTCCTGGGAAGATGAGGATTTTTAAAAACCCTAATGCTTTCAGCTTTCCCAGGAAGCAGGTGACCAGAGCTGTTAGAGTCTACATCCTTTTCTATGCAAAGGCAGCCTCGCAGTTGCAGCATTGTTTGGCAGGTCTCCAAGAAAAAGACCATAGGATGAAAGTGAGATTAGACAGTCTAGTTGCATTTTGCTTCCACCATTCCATGGTACTGGGTGCAGGATGTGAGTCTGGGTCACATCCATTGAGAGATCTCTTCCCACCCATTCTTCCCGAGGGAAGAAAAAAGGAAAGGGCCAGCCAGTTGATCTCCTCTGAGAATCCATTCCTTTAGCTAGACCTCCGTATAAGTTTTTGGTCCTTTAAAAACGTTTGCTATCTCTGGAATTTTCATTACTAAACTTGAAGTTAATTTTGTTACCCAACTGCTGAAGTTTCCAGCAGTATTTATTCTGATAGAATTCTGAAATGTGGCTTGATTGCCTCCAGGAATTTGTATTCTAGAACTAAAGGGGTAGAAATGTATACCAGCAGCAGTTCCTGTTTTTGAACATTCACTATTATTTCATCTCAGATAAAGGTAAATAATTGAAAATCAGTATAATAATAATAGCAGCTAATATTTACTATGTCTTAGGCTGTGGGCTAAGCACTTTAAGGTTGTCTCATTTGACACTCATAATAATTTTGGGAGGCTTATGTTATCATTACCTCCATTTTACAGTTGAGGAAACAGGCAAATAGAGAGTCAAATAGCCAATAAGTGTCCAAGGCTGGATTTGAACTCATGTATTCTAGACTCTGGGCAGCTAGGTGGCAAAGTGGATAGAGCAAAGAGACTGAAGTCAGGAAGACAAGTCTCAGATTCTTATTAGCAAGTTGCTTAACTCTGTTTGCCTCAGTTTCCTCATCTGTAAAATGAGCTAGAGAAAGAAATGACCAAGTACTCTAGTTTCTTTGTCAAGAAACCTCAAATGGAGTCACAAAGATCCAGACACAACAATTTCCAGACTCCAGACCCAGATCTCTATCAACTGTCCCATCCTAGATCAGCAGTTACATACAAATTAATGAAATAAAGCAGAGGTGAGAATTTAATTGTGACATCTCCCCTTTAAAGCCTGCACTAGGGTTATCAGATGAAACTTAGCACTGAGACCCTCCTCACTCCCCAAACTTTAGTTTGTTGACTCATGTTCTCTTCCCTTGTAATTACCCATTTCCCATGGACATTTTATTTTAATTCCTCTGGTCTCTGCACATTATCTTGGTAAGACAAAATGCTCAAGCTGCAGGTTATTGCCACATGCCTGCTTATGGCTTCTTGAAGCTTTCCAGAATGATACAAATCAACACAAATGTCCTTTTTTAAAAATAGGTGCCCTCATTTGTCCCCAAATTGATTACATTTGTGGGTACTGCCTCAGTTTCTACCTTTGACTTTTTTCTTTTTGATTTCCATTTTGAGCAGAAAAGGGACACCATGGAGAAAGATGACCAGGTCCCAATGCAGAGAGCCCCTGAAAGTCCAAATGATTGTAGGGCCAAGCTAGGAAGTCCCCTCAGTTCTAAAGTGAGCCAAAGGATGTAATCTAGCCTAGAACAGGAGGAATCACCAGACTACAGATGCAGATTGAAACCAAACTCTCCAAAACCAAAAACCCTTCATCTCTTAGGACCCCTCCAGAGCTGGGAAAGGAGCAAATTTCTTTCAATATGTATTCCAGTTCAATCCTATATTCTACATATTAGACATAAATGAATTGGCCTTTTGGGAGGAAAGAGAAAAATGGAGCTCATGATGCTTCTAGGAACATTCTTCATCCAGGTGGACTTCGCCAGGGAAGGCATGTCTAAATAACTCTGAGAGGGGGGAAAAGGATACCAGAGCTGTGTTTTCTTCCCACTGGAGTTTATTAGACATGCTTCTTTTACCTAGGATCCATCAATCAATTAAGTAATATTTATTAAGCACCTACAGGGAACCTTTCCCAATCCCTCTTAATCCTAATGTCTTCCCTCTATTCATTATTTCCTATTTTTCATGTATATAACTTGCTCATACATAGAAATCTGCATGCTCAAGGGCAAAGACAGTCTTTGACCTTTATTTGGATCCCCAGAACTTGGCACAGACCTTGGCATATTTGTTGTTCAGTCATTTTTTTAGTCATGTCCAGCTCTTTGTGATCCATTTGGTGTTTTCCTTTAAAAAAAAAAAACCCTCACCTGCCATCTTAGAATCAATATTGTGAATTGGTTCCAAGGCAGAAGAGCAATGAGGGATAGGCAATAACGATGGGGTGACTTAACCAGGGTTGGGGAGTGTCTGAGGACAGATTCGAACCCCTTTATCTTTAGGTCTGACTCTCAATACACTAAGCCAGCTGACTCCTCCATTTGGTGTTTCCTTGGGAAGAATATTTACCATTTCCTTCTCTGACTCATTTAACAGATGAGGAAACAGAGGCAAAGAGAGTCAAGTGAGTTGTCCAGGTTCACACAGCTAAGAAGTGCCTAAGGCTAGATCTGAACTCAGGAAGATGAGTATTCCTGACTCCAAGCCCAGTACTCTATCCATTGTGCCACCTCACTTCCCTATTCAATTATTATGCCAGCTCTCAAATATTCTAGAAAATACAGGACAAGGTATTTCTAACAAGCCATAAACTGATGGAATTCAAAGGAACTTTGAGAAAACAAAGTCCTTCCACTGACCTTGAGGCATGAGACCACTCTTAAGATGCTCCCATCAGATAAAAATCTATTGCAGTTTAAAAGACTTCCAGAGGAAAAGATTCTGTGGCTTTTTATTGTACAAGCACAGTGATGGGAAGTACATATTTACACAGCGGAATTTCGGCAAAGGGTTCAGAGTCCTGTTTTGTTCCATATTTTCCACTTCATTTTCTTATCATCTCTCCTCCCCCCTGTCTTCTAGAAGTCAGCCATCATACTGCATTTTGTCCATTAATCCTGCTCTCCTCCCATTTCCTTCCACAGGACTCTCAAATTATCCCATTACCCTTCCTCACTGCAGCCCATCCACTTGGGAATCTCAAAAAAAAAACCCCAAAAACAGAGAATCCCAACTTCCTGTGGTAGTTTATACCTATGATCTCTTCTAGGGAGGCTGAGGTTGGTGAATAATCCCTTAAATTTGGAAGTTCTGAGCTGCTGTGGGTTTAGCCAATCAAGTATCCACACTGAATTTAGCACCAATATGGCGACACTCTACCAGATTGCCTAAGGAAGGGTAAACTGGCCCATACCAGAAATGGAAGAGGTCAAAATGAGCAGCAGCAGCCATTTCAGATCATGAGTTGCCTCTACTCTTCTAGCCTGGATAAAATAGAAAACATAGTCCTGCCCCCCCCCAAAAAAAAAGGAAATCCATAGCCTCTCTCAGTAACTAATTCCAATACTTTCAACCCTCCTGGTATGGAATTTTTTCTTTATACTGCACAGTAAACCTATTTCCTATTTTTTCCCCTTGGAACAATTTTCAGAACAGCTGGTCACCATCCTTTTATGTTAATCCCTCCTATATATTATTCTATCACTCTGCTCTTTTCTTCTCTGGGATGAATCATCTACTTCCTTTAACCTTTGCTCACAGGTCTTGTTATCCAGCCTTTAGTTGCTTTGAGGGTTTCCTCTAAACCAGACTCTCCATATCCTCATCATTATGGAAACTAGAACTAGGAAGGAAATGTGTCTTCTTAGTGCCAAGAATTTGGAGATGCTTTGTACTTAGTACCTACACTGAACTTTTAAAATAACTTAAATTATGAACTTAAATTCCTAGTCTATTATCATTATTATTTTAGACATAAATGCAATCATTTTAATAATGCTATATTCTGACAACTTGTTTCCTAGGATCCCTATGTCTCTATTATACTTGTCGTTCCCCAGAATTCCATGGTACTATTTCCCCAAAACCATCTTTGGGGAAAGAAGCCCTGATCCTACTGACTTCATGAAGAGTTGGTTACTGGGAGGCAGATAGGTGGTCAGTGAATAGAGAGCCAGACCTGGAAATAAGAGGCTCTGAGTTCAAATATGAAACTTCTTAACTTTATGACCCAGGAATTTAGCTTTTATGACTTTTCTGCCTGAGAGCCAAAACACAGTATTGTTTCTAAGTCAGAAAATAAAGGTTTTTTTTTTTAAGTTGATTAGTGAAACCACAGAATTCCAGGTAAAATCTATGGGACTTGGATCTAAGTTTTCATCTTAGACAATATCTCTAGCATTAAAATAGAGTGTCTCTGGAGTCTCTAAAATTGTCCTAGAGATTGGAGAAGTTCTTAACTTGTGGGGGGATCACAGATCTTGTTGGCTGTATGATGAAAACTATAGAGCCCTTCTCAGAAAAAAAATGTTTTCAAATATATAAAATAATGTGTAGGATAATCTTATCAAAATGTGTGTGTGTCCTCAGACACTTCCTAGCTGGGTGACCCTGGGCAAGTCACCTACCCCCCTTTCCTAGTCCTTATTGCTCTTCTGCCTTGGAACGAATATATAATGTTGATTCTAAGATGGAAGGTGAGGGTTTTTTTAAAAATTGTGTGAGATGTGCATGTGTTTGTGTGTAATTTTTTTTAGTTCATGGATCCCAAGTTAAGAATCCTTGGATTAGAATTAGTTTTTCTTGACCCTTTCTCAGAGCCCATAAATGTCTGAATATGATTCATTTTTGTGCTCCTCTCTCTTCTCTATTGTGAACATCAGTGTTGGCTCAGGTGTATTCCTTCCTCCCAGTTTGCTTTCTTCTTAAAGATGGAAGCTAAAAGAAACCCTAAATTCTTCTGCCTCTGGCATTATCTATTATCAGCTTTCCTTCCTGAGTCCATTAGCTCTCTCTTATTTCTAATGTGTTTCTGTTTCCTTTTTGGTCTTTTACAAGTTGCATCTCATTTCCTGCTTTAACTGTTCTGAACTTGGTGCTCACATGCCTTTGCTTTTTCTTTACATACACTCTTGGAAGTGGTCTGTTCTTAGAATACAGAGCAAGTAGTTCTTGAATTTACTCTCCCTTTCCCTTTGTGGCATACCTACTTGTGCTTTCATTGCCTGTTCACTTTTAATTTTATCCAATGAAACAAAAAAAATCATTTCAGCTTTATACTACTAAAAAAAAAGGTTCATACTAAGACCGTTCCCTCCGTTCCTTTGGTTCTTTTCAGACAGTGATGTCAAATAAAAATGAACTGGTCTAAATCCAGGTAAGAAAAGGGAATACAAGAAAAGGCTGGATAAGTCACACACTGATTTCTTGGGAAAGGGAGAGAGTGGAGATCATTGAGAATTTGGTGTAATGGAATAACTCTCAGGGAGGTAGAAGAATGGTTCCATTCAAATAGATGAATGCTTTGGAATTCCAGAGTTAGGATTTCTTGACAGTGTGGCTTATTTGTCCATGGACTAGTCTCTCAGTAGAGGTAGTAGGAATTTGGTTGTTAAATTTGTTTTCCACTTTTCTCAATCTATTTCTAATGTGCTTATTAGGCCAATGCCTCCCTGGACACATTAAAATAAAATAACTATTTCGTTAAGTAAATAGAAAAACCTAATAAACATTCCTAAAATCCCAGCTTGAAGCATTTAGTTCCATAGCATGTAAAATACTAGAAAGCTTGCTCTAAATCATTCCTGTCTTGATTCTGTATGTACAGAATGACTTAACAAGGCTTTTCCATCTTTGGTTTCTACAAGTTAACATCTGCATATTTAATTATTTGGTTTATCAGATGACTTACTAGGTACTTGTCATATAATTTTATTCTTGGCTTGAAAGAACTGTATCCAAAAGGAGAATTTCTTCCCATCTTGAGTTCCTTTCCATCTTTGTTTTCCACAATTGTGTTCAATCAAATAACCACTTACTCATTATCTAGCACATATGTACTATGAGAACCACAATAGAAACCTCAAAATATGGTATACACCCTCTGGGGTACAGTATACTTGGAGAGAAAATATTTACTGAATGAAATATCTAAAGAATATTTCCAGCATCACAAATAATTAAAAATGCCACAGTGTAATGCATAATTTAGCTATGCCAAGGAAATGCAAAAGAAAAAGAAAAAGAGGGCTATCATGGGGTGGGATTCATCAAGGAAAATTTCTTCAAGTAAATAAGCATATAATTTTTGACAAACATTATAGTTAACCTACATGTTGTGGCTAATCTCCACTCAGTAGATAAAAATGTATTAAGCATCTGCTCTATAGGTGCAGGGGGGCTAGGTGGTGGTATGCTGGATAGAGTGGGAAGCCTGGAATCAAGAAGACCTGAGTTCAAATTCATCCTCAGACATTTACTAACTGTGTGACCCCAGGCAAATCACTTCATCCTGTTTGCCTCAGTTTCCTCATCTGTAAAATTAGTTGGAAAAATAAATAGCAAACTGTTCCAGTATCTCTGCCAAAACAACAACAACAATAATAATACAACAAAAGCCCAAATAGGGTCAAGAAGAGTTGGACCCAACTGAAAATGACTAAGTAACAGTAAAAGCAACAACACAGGCATATACCATAGAATTCAAATGCTACAACAGATTTATTAAAATCCCATTGTTATTAATTGTAAAAAGAAGCAGCCTTTTTAAATGGTCTTAATGATCAGACCCTATGACTAATGGTCAAAAGACATGAAAAGAAAATTTGCAAAAGAGAAAATGGGAATAATCACTCTTTAAAATGCTCATCAACATGAGTAATTAACAAATTAGCAAAAACAATTACAAACCAATGGTTGTACAAGCTGTACTGGGGAAACATACATGCACATTTATTGATGGCTTAATTGCAACTTAATGGATCTTATTGGAAAACAACCTGGCAATGCAAAATAAAAACTATTAAAAAAAAATCACAACCTCTGACCGTTGTTGGGAATGTACTCCAAAAGTCTTATAAAAAAAAAAAACAAAGAAGCAAAAAAATTCTTGCCTTGAAAGTTTTCATAGCAACATTACAGGAAACTGAAAAAACTGGAGATGATCTAAATATTCAATAATATGGGATTAGTTATATAAATTGTGGTATGTTAATAGACTATCATAATGCCATTAAAACCACAAGTATAAAGAATAGTTTAAAAAAAGACTTTTATGAAATAATACAAAGCACAACTATATCAGAACCAGAACAGAGTATGCACTCTGAGCATGAAATCAATCAATTAATCAATATTCATTAAGTACCTATGATATGGTAGGTACTATGCTACATGCTAGAAATCCAAAAGGGTTCCATATACAACCCTGTCAGGAGGAAAGGAGTTAGAGTTACATTTTGGACTTGTTGAGCCTAGGACTCAAACAGAACATCAAGCTAGAAATGTCCCAAAGGAACGTTGTAGATCTGAGACTGTAGCTTAGAAGAGAGATATGGTTTAGGTATATAGATCTGGAAGTCAACTCACTGAACTAGTCATTAAACCCACAGAAGCCAGGTGGAGAAAAAAGAAAAGAACTCAGGATGGAACCTTGGCAGTATAGCCACAGTTAGTCAGTGGAAGCTGGAAGATGAGCCCCAAAAGAAACTGAGAAGGAATAGTCAGGTTGGAGGAGATCAAAGAGTGTCCTGAATATCTTTGGAGAAAGCTGACTTGTTCCCTAGTAACTCCTTCATCAAGAATGCCCTCAATTTGTGTATTAATAATTTTTATAAAAATGTATGTTTATGTGGAACACTAGGTAGATTGGCCAATGGTTACTGAGGTTCTCTCAATCACTCTTTTCCATTTTGGTATTAGTAGGGTGGAAAAGGGTGAGGATGGGGAGAAGTATATGGAAATGTTTCGCTCAAGAAAAAAATTGAGATAGCCATGACTTGTAGATTATAGAGAAGTCTCATGTCTCTATATCATGAATACTTTCTTTAAAAAAAACAAATGTTAAGGAGTATAAATGTGAGCACCAAATAACAATGTAGCAGATGAAACAGTCTACATTTTAACCAATAGGAAAAAGGCTTATTATAAATGTTGCAGTAATCCTTGAGTCATTTGTCTGCCAAATCAGACCACTGATTTGTCAGACTTAAGATCAAAGTTTTATTTTAATAAAGGAAGGAAGGTAACAAATCTTTATTAAGTGCCTAGTTTGTGCTTAGCACTATGCTAAGTATTTTATGAATATTATCTCATTCAATCCTCATAGGAACCCGGGAGGTTGGTGATATTATTGTCCCCATTTTACAAATGAAAAAATTGAGGCAGAATTTAAGTGATTCTTCCAGAGTCATACAGCTATACCTGAGGCTAGATTTAAATTCAGGTCTTCCTGACTTTAAGCCAAGTGCTCTATCCACTATACTACCTGGAAAAAAAGAATAATGGGAATTGACATGGCATATGACAAAAATTTGACCACAAATTACCTAAATAAAATATTGGAGATCAAAAATTAGAAATAGATAAGAGAAAGGACCTCAATATTAGTTATAATGGTTTCATCCAGAAGTCAGATAAATAGCAATAACTAATTGCTACAACAAGGAGCCCAACAGAGCCTAAAAAGCACCTAGGTAAGCTAACAATCGACTTCTTTGCCAAGGAGAAATGACTGCCAAAGGCAACACTATATAAGAGCATAAATTAATCTGTAAAATCTTACAAAAAAGGATGAAAGAGAGTTATGAACCTTCTCATAAATCAGAGAGAAGCCGTGGAGGATAAAACCATTTTAAAGAAAGCTTGGCAAGATCTCCAACTAAGCAAAACTATAGTTTGACCATTCAGGGATGAAAATAGCAAGAGGACTAACAAAGAAAAGATTCACAGAAACTACTTTAACAAAATTTTTCCCCCTCAGGAATAGTGGAACCACCACACTTGACCTCCAACATCACAGTCTCTGAGATGTTTATAGAGAAGTTAGAAATTATGCTAAAGAGGAAAAAATGCCTTTAGTGGATTTGGATAAAGAGAAAAGTCCCATATTGAAGGCATTATAATTGTGAAGACATTGATGATGTTAAATAATTTCCATCATGTAACTCTTTGTGATCCCATTTGGAGTTTCTTGGCAAAGATACCAGGGTGGTTTGCCATTTTCTTCTCCAGATGAGGAAACTGAGGCAAAAAGGATGAAGTGATTTGCCCAGGGTCACATATCTAGAAAGTGCTGTGGCCAGATTTGAGCATAGGAAAATGAGTCCTCCTGACCCTAAGTCTAATAATTTATTCACTGCACCACCTAGTTGCCCTCCTGAAGATGCTAAAAGATCAGTATACAATGTATCTCATATCAAAGACATGAGGATAATTTTAATAAAATGTTTAATTGTAAAAAATTAAAAATCTTTTTATGTTACCATGCTCTAAGAAAACTGTATCATTTGCTAATATATGTACATTCAATAAAAAATCTCAACTGATTATGAAAAGGTCAACAGCCTCTTGCATGTGCTTCTGTATAGGATTTTAGCCAACCATCAGTGTTTTGCTCCTACAAATTCATTACATGTAAAATTTCTGTGAAATAAAAAAGTACAATATTAAACTGAAATTAATGAATTCTTTTACATAATTTGGACCTCCCTTTTATTCTAGTGTGGATCACAAAACTAATTCATGAGTTAATTTTCTCATCTCGGGCTTTTAGTATAGATATGAGATGGGTATGAGATGAGATTGTCATCATTATAATATTATTATGTTGTTATTGGTGTTCCAATTAGAGAAAGAAAAAATGGAACACAATTTGATACATCTTAGTGAAATACTGGATGGGGAAAAGGAAAGATGTCTAAAATGTGCTCATTTCTGTTGAAGATATGGATGTTAAGATTCAGGAAACTCTTGCAGAGAAAATGATGAGATGTATTTTAGACTTATTTCTTTTAAATGCAGGTGAGATATTCATTTTGTATATATTATACAATGAAAAAATACCGGATCAAAAAGAAGACTGAAAGTTCAAGTCTAGAGATATAGATCTAGAAGTGCATATAGATAAAATAAGAAGGACACATACCCAAAGACGGACAACAATTTAAATGAAAGGAATAATAATGGTAAAATGATAGAAACTGAATGATGTGAAATTATAATGGACAAACGATTCCAAAAATGAGATATGAGAATGCATTTCCCTTTCTTCTTTGCAGAAGTAGAAAACAATTAGTATGGAACTATATATATAATGGTGAATGACTAACAATTGGCAGTAAATGTCTTGCTTGCACTCAGGGACCTTTCATTTATATTATTTATTTATTTATAGTGTGCTAGTACTTGGGTCTCTAACTCGGCTCTGAATACCAGTTGACACTATCTCTTTGCTAAAATGCCATCAATCAAGATTGCCTTATACCGATTGGTACAAACTGCTCTGATACTTCTTTCTGGTGGATTTTGTATATCATAATCTTACATTCTTCTTCTGGACCCCAAGTTCCAAATCCTTGAACCTCCAAAAAGAGTTAGCAGTCTGACCAGAGGAGTATGTTGAAGAACCACAAAGCTAGAGTAGCTCAATATTTTCAGTCTTCTGCTAAGTAAATCCTGATGGCAAAGGCTCACTCTGTATTCTGTGGACAACAATGATTATAAAGACTGCTCTTTCCATTTTAACTATATATGTCTGTGTGTGTGTGTGTGTGTGTGTGTGTGTGTGTGTTTATGTATATATAGTACTCTGTTCTCAGTGGTTTGAAACCTGTTTGGGGCCACTGTAAAAGTCAAAACAGTCTCAGTTGAAAAACACTGTTGGAAAGCTTTCTTGAAAACTCCACATGTAACATAACCAATCCTACAATGACTTATCTAAGAAATCTCCACAATTGTACTGCTAAGACAGATACCACAGTATTTCATCAGTGCTGTATTTGTACTATGATTCCATATGTGAAATTGAAATCTATAAACAGTGATGGACAATGCCAGTGAGACATATGCTTTCAATATTCTTACAAGTAATCAGAAGTCTCAGGTGAAAAATGAATATAAAGGATGTTGCTATGGCATATGTTGAGTCCTCATAGACTGTCAGTAATAGTCACTTTTCCCCTTATCCTTCTGTTTGGCCTGCTTGAAGATGGAGAAGAAACCACTATGCAAAAAAATTAGAGAAAACAAGCAGTCTTACATCAGCGTCTTCCCAATTCAGGAAAGCACCTATTCTAAGGCACAGGGTAGGCTAAAGTTTCATGTTGGAAGGCAAATTCTATTGCTCCTTGGATGGCCAAAGAGTGATTTTAAATACCTGTTTCATACTCACTGCCAGTATGAGAATCATTTTGAATATGAGTAAACAGGTCAAAGTCAAGAAGATTTGAATATGATTTAAACCTTTTCTTGAAAAAATTTGCTGTGAAATCCTATTTTAGGAATTACAACTATATACAACTGTGGGGGCACTAATCAAATAAAATGCACAAAAGCTAGTTGAGAATAAGGATACTCTAACAATCTTAGCACCTTTCATCTACATGCATGCTGGTGAACATTCTGGCTGTGTTTATTTTATTTTGAAAGGGAAAGGCTAGGTTTAGGAATTACTTTTCCCCCCCCTTGAGTAATCAGTTTATAGGTTCTTCTTCAAAGAGTTATGGATACATGGAAAGCTTCAACTTTTAAGTCTCTACTGATTTTCAGTTGTCAGTATGTATTGACAAAAAAAAAAGTAAATTGCTTTGAAAACATAAAAATGTCATTTTTCACCTTCTTCTAAGTTAAAAACATCTGAACACATTTTTCTCCAACTCTTAGGAGAAAAAAAAAATCACCTTTGGGTGGAGATCAACCATTAAAAAACTTTGAGTTTCAAAAGGATAACTTTTCAAAAGCTAAGATTCTGAAAACAGGGTGTTTAGAAGAGAAATCTGCATTTAACTATAGTTTTCATGACAGTACCTCTAAAGTACAGTTGGAGAGGTAGCTCATTCCTTATTTTATTAAATATACAAGTTGTTTGGATCCACCTCCTGGCAATAATTCCTTTTGGAGTGGTGCTAATGAGGAAAAATTATGCAGAACTTTGCATAAAGGTTAGTAGAACAAGAGATAGTGTATAGGTTAGAACTCATAACAGAATTTCCCAGGGTCCTAATGGATTTTAAGAAAATGTTCCTATGGGAAGGAAGCACTATCCCTTTGGTAATTATTTTGGAAGAATAAGAAGTAAATGGAAGGACTTTAAAGACTAGTTTTATCTACATATAATTTTATCCCCTATTAGCTATTACTATAGGCAGCCTAGCATAGTAGATAGAGACACTGGACTTAAAGTCAGGATGACTTGAGTTTTAATTCTACCTAAAACACTGACTTCATGGCTTCCTCAGTCACTTTTTCAGCCTCAGTTTCCTCATTTATAAAATGAGGATGCACTGACCTACCCCAGAATACTGTTGTGAGCTTAAATGAAACAATATACATAAGCCTTAAAACATTATATAAATGTGAACTATTATTATTACCTAATTGAATTTTCCCAGAGAAAATAGATAAAAATCAGAGGGGATAGTTTTGTCAAAGGCAAATTTGATTTAAACTTTACAGAGCCTCAGAGCATCACTGCATTAAGTTTAAATTGTGTGTAGCACAACACCAAGAGTCTTTAAAGTTTAAAAGAACCTAATTTGAGTCTGGTTTCTCTGGCTTCCCTTAGAATATGAATTAAAACTCTTTCTGGTCCTTCCAAAAAGGCATTGAAGTAACATCGATGCAGCTTCAGGGTTTTAGAGTCTCTTTCCATTGTACCATGATGTTTTAATACTTCCTTCATATAGTGAAAGCCAAGATCCCTTTTCATCAAACTAGAGAATCCCTTTAGTGTTTCTTCACAAGACCTCCTTTGCAATCCTTAAATTATTTCTGATGTCTATGACTACTGGACATAGTAAACAGATACTCACAAGATATGAGTATCTAATTTGCAATGTCCTCAAATTTACAAATGTATAATTTTTCACTGTCTCACCATATAATCCCAAAATTACTTCTCAGAGCAACTAAGCTGCTCAGGGTTGATAACACCACCTGTGGCTAATATGGGAAATGTTGTTGTTCCATCATTTTTAAGTTATATCTGATACTTGGTGACCCAATTTGTAGTTTTTTTGGCTAAGATATTAGAATAGTTTACCATTTCCTTCTCCAGCTTATTTTACAAATGAAGAGTTTGAGATAAACAGGGATAAATGATTTTCCCAGAATCAACAGCTAGAAAGTGTTTAAGGCCAGCTTTGAACTCAAGAAGATGAGTGTTCTTGACTCCAGGTCTAGCATTGTGCTACCTAACTGCCCCCAATATCGTAAACAACTAATTCATTGTCTCAGTTCTCTTCCATCTACCACCTAGTTTATTCTACTCTAGACCATCTTTTGCATATGCACTGTATATCCTTTTTAAATCTTCATTATTTTATTCTAACCCAAATTTTATTCATTTATCTCAAGTGATTGTCTTCAGTTAGGTAAGAGAGTATATTAGGGGGTTAGAAATAGGAGGAGAAGACTAACAATAGCACCCTACCACTATAAATTGCTTTGATCAATTCTTCCCAGGGTAGCATATTACCATATAGTTCCACCTCTCTCCTGTTCTTTATCTGAATCCATTGTATATCTGTCCCCTTTTGCTTGGAAACTGTTGCTCCACATATTGACTATATTTTTCTATCAAACCAGCTAAATCTTGTATTTCTTAGATTTCTAGCATTGATCATCACCAAAAGCCTTCTATCATTGAAATGAGATATTATGCTTAGACAAAACCTGTTCTATCCCTTATTGATTGTATGCTAGATGATAAAAACTTCATAAAGAAATGCAGAAAAACAGAAATATTGAACTCATATTATACAAACCAAAGGGCAATTTAAAAGTATTATCAATAAAGGACATTGGAAAATAATTCAAAAATAAATGGAAACTAAATAATTTAATCTTAAAGAATTTATAGGTCAAAGGACAAATCATAGAAACAATAGATAGTTTCATCAAAGAGAATGACAACAATGGAACAACATGCCATAACTTTTGGGATGCAGCCAAAGCAGTCTTTAGAGGATAATTTATATCACTAAACACTTTTGTCAACAAAAGAGAAAAAAACCCCAAATAACTGAATTTGGCATGCAATGAAAAAAAACTAGAAAAACTACAGATCAAGCAAAACAACCCTTTCATAAATTAAGATATTTTTATAATCTCATAAAGACCTGACTAGTAGCTAGGAGAAATGGAATCTATTGTTTTGGATTGTGAGTTCTATGAAAAGCTATTCCTTGTGACTGTTCCTCTATTTCTTTACTCATTCAGATCACTTATCTTCCTTAAAGCTCAATTTGGATACGATCTCTTCTCTAACCTGCAGTTTTCCCTCCACATTCCCTCTTAGTCTTCCCTGTACTTTATTAATTTGTGTAAAATGTCATAGTCCCACATTTGTACTCCTTTGGAACAGAGATTATTTGGAGAATATCTTTGTATCCCTGGTACTATGTATCCCTGTGTCCCTAGCACTATGCCATAAAGTCAGCATGTAGTAGTCATTTGATGAATAGAATTAAATTGAGATGGAAATGAATAAAGAAAAAGGGAAACTGTCATCCAACACTTTTAACCAACTCAGCCTCCAAACCTTTGATAGAGTTAAGATACAAAAAAGCGTAGTTTGAATGCATCTTTTTCCCTACCTACCCTCTCTCAGGGATGCTGAGAATAGGTGACTAGACAAGGTAAGAGAGAAGCTGAGGTACTGAATTAAAAATAGACACCTGGATAATCTACCGAATCTGTTATCAATTCTTAATTAAAATTTTAATTTTAATCTTGGAGAAAAGACTATGTAGTCAGTAATTTGCACTCCTACGATTAAAATAACTTCATGGGTTCTTTTTTTGCTACAAAGTACAGACCTCTGAGTCTAGTATTCAAGGCCTCTCACAATCTGACAAAACTCAGTGTTTCTATTCTCGTTCCATATTACTCCCCACCATAAAATATATGCTCCCACCAAACCCAATTATTTTTCCAGTCAAGTTCTTTTTGTGTTCCACTTTCATTACTTTGCTTATGCAAAGTCTTTTCCTCCTAACTTTTGCCCAGTGTTGAATTCCTTGACAATTAAACTCAAATACCTCATCTTCCAAGGAAGGTTCCCTTACTTCCTCTTTCTTCATTAGTAATGAATTTCTCTGCTCTAATCCACAACCTCCAGAACTTATGCAACATTTTGCTCTGTACTTACACTGTAAAATTGTATGTTTTTGTTCTCTGTGTTGGTATGTTCTTCTTCCATTGGACAGTAAATCTCTTCAGGGGGGCCAAAGTCAGTCTTCTCCTAGGAATATGCAAATAGAAGTTCTTATCAAATGTATTTCCTATGAAGGTCCCTCTACTTGAATTTTGACCTTAATGGGAATTTTGCATTTCTTGCCTGCAGACCAGTGATAGTTAAGGAGCTGTACCCTAGAAAAGCATTTCAGTAACAGCAAAGAACCACTAGATATTTCAAATGGATGGAGAAATTGGGGGGCACATTTTCAATAACATACTCCAAGGTACATATGTACCTTGTGTATACATGTACACATAACCTTTATTGGAAGGAAGTTGCTAAAGAAAGGAAAAGAGAACTATTGAGCAGAGAATACTAAACTGTTTCTGGAATGGCTTTTTCTCCCAGATCAGAGAATGAATCCTTTGGGGAAAGAATATGCTGTATATATCCTCTTTCTATTAGGACTATTTTTAGAAGACGTTGTACAGTACGGCACATTACCAACTTCACTGGAGGCTCTTGATATTTTTGTCTGTACCTCATGTATAGATTTCACATGCATGTGAAATCTCATGAATACAAGTAGACGTTCTATTCACAGATATTTAAAAAGTTGGATAAATACAAGCCTTGCGTCATGGACAACAATTAAAACTGCCTCTAAAGCCCTTCTCTTTTCATAGTTTTCCTTAGATTTTTGTGGAAGGCACTAATCCCACCCCCAATCATCTTGAAAGTTTTGACCTCTTTAATTTTATTTTTGGAGTTGTTAGATTAAATGGGAACACCCAATTAGCTTTAGTCCACTGCAGCTTAGAAGTCCCCTGATCAAACAGTCCAGGAACTTAAGCCTCCCCCTGGTCTCTCCTCAACTTTTAAACAAGTGGAAACAAGTTATAAGTGCAATAAGAAAAAACTTCATAGAATCATAAACAGAATTAAAAGAGATCTCTGAGGTCATAAACTCATCAACTTAAACCTAGAAGAGACATCATTTAGTCATCATGGTACAGTGGAAAGAATGCTGGATTTGGAATTAGAGGACAGAGGTTTAAATCCTTACAAGTCATTTAGCATCAAATGGTGTAAAATGAAGGGTTTGGTAATGTAGCCACAGTTCCTGGCAACTCTAAATCTGTTTTAATACTAATAATGACAATGGGTCATCATGAGTTGGAAGGAAAGTCAGAGACTATCTAAGGCTGATTCTCTCATTTCTACCAGTGAGATTCAGAGAAATCCAGTGATTTGTCCAATGTTACCCAAGTAATAAGTTGCACACCTGGGGTATTAAAGGAATTGATCATCTAAATCAACCAACCCTTGTTCCAATGCAACAGGCATTGGAACAACTCCTTCCCCTCCCCCCCACATGAAATCTGTTAAAGAAATTTTAAACCCAGTGGCTTGGATATTCAGATTGTTTCAGAGTTGAGAAAGTAAAGAGAATTATTGTAAAAACAATATATTTCATTCTACTTAGGTCAAATGGAAATCTCCATTTTGACAATTATTGACTTACTAGCCTGTGCAGAGAAGACCATTCTTACAGTTTTGGCAGATAACTGATTTCATTCTGCCACTATAGAAACACCCCCAAGAAATGCTATTCCATCAATAGTACACTGAATTGTGTACTTTAAAATATTGTTTCTTTTCTTTCATTTGGCAATGGTTTTGTTTCCAGACGAGTGCTACACTAGCCACCTCTAGCAATATGGTGAAGTCTTGGTTAAACATGGAGAACAGCACAGGATGTACATTTCACATTTGCATTGATTTAAGTATCAAACGATAAAAGAACAGGGACCCTTCACAATAAAAAGTTGTTTAATCATGAAACAACAACCGTTTTCTTCTGCCCTTTAAACCTGCATTCAATCAGCTTGGATGCTGGTTTACAATCTCGTTAACTGCCAAGATCACAAACGAAAGGTTAGCAAGATCACCACCACCAGCAGGAAACTGAGAAAGGCTCCCAATGTAACATGACACTCGGGGCCAGATTCTCCCGGAGCCACATTTCCCAACATGCACTGAGCTCCGAGGGAGGTCTGTGGCTAGGAAAATGTGACCCATTTTCTCCTAAAAAGGCTTCACTGTCCATTCATTGGAAGAAAATTTCACAATGGCCATGCTGGGTTTGTCATAACTCGTCTGGCGAGCAAGCGAACTCGTTCCCTTTGGCCAAGTGTGTTATTTGTGAAGGTGGCGTTCTAGTTTGTGTCTTGGGTGAAAAGACTTAATTTTGTGGTGGGGAAGACGAGAAGTGGCATTGTTTTATGAGAGACTTGAAAGGTGGGGGTGATTTTTACCAGATATATTTTAATGGTACAACACTGTTTATCAACTTGCTGGAGTCCCCAAAGCATGAATTAGTGCTCTCAAAGTGGCTCTTTTCTTCCCAAACCATGATGGCCACAGGTGTCTGCAAATCTCTATACTTGTGTGGCCAGCAGCACCAACCTTCAGGGGATGAAATTTATTTCTTTGTGCTATGCAAACTGTCCTCTTCCAGAACAAACAGCTTTCTAAAATTTCATTCTGAGGATTGCAGGTCTGTGTCCACTTTCCAAGCTAGTCACAGATTCAGGATCTCATAGGTTGTTTTGCCTTTTATCTCCCTGCTCTGCCTCTCCTGGGTGTTCATATCTTTTGTGCATAATCAGTTTTGTCTCGAGAATGACCACAACCACTTAAATGAAAATAATCCTTTCTATGGTGTATCTCCTTCATGGGGGAAGGAACCTGTCTGGTTCTTTAAAACAAAAATGAGAGCGAGATGTGGGTGCTTTGGAGTTAATTACTAGAAAGTATGTGCTATATAATTTCCTATGATTAATATGGCTAAACGGGACTTCGAGAAACTGTTATATGTTTATCTTCTTTTGCTTCTCTGATAGAGTGCGACTAATATCTCTATAGGTTTTTGTTAAGTGAATATTTGATCCATTTCTGAAATATACACTCTATTCTTAGGTGGTGGATTTTAGTCTCAAAAAAATGTCATCAGGTGTCAGTCTTTAGGTTTTGCAGAATCACACAGGTTTAACACTGAAAGTCACCTCAGGGATCTTCTAATCAAAGGGACTCTTTACTTGGGGTCTGTAAAGAGATTTCAAGGTGTCCCTGAACTTGGTTAGGAAAATTCACTTTTTTATTTTACTTTATTTTTTACTCATCTCTAATGGAATTTAGCATTTCCTTCCATTTTGAATGTAGTCAACAAAACGTTATGCTAAGAAAGGGTCTATGCATTCGAATGAATTCCTCTCTGCCCTCTCTACATCTTCAAGTTGCAATCTTTTTTATCCTTCAAGGTCCAGCTCAAATAAATGTACAGCTTCCTCAATGTTTTCCCTGATTTCCTTGGCTAGAAGAGATCCCTCCTTTCAAGAATCCCCCATGGCTTTCTAACTGGTCATTTTTACATTTTTTACATTCTTTTCTAATTTGTGTTGTAACTAGTTTTGTACATCTTTTATCTCCCATACAAGATTTTAATCTGGTTAATGGTCTCTACATTTCCAGAAGTCTTCATTAGGAGATTGCATGACCAATTGTCAGGAAGGGTATTAAGAGATTGAACTGGATGACCCCTAGAAGTCCTAATTCTGAGTTCCTTTTTTACTATGGAGAAATGTCTTTGTTTACCTTTACTCATGGAAATGCTTCAAAAACATATTCCCAAAATTATAGAATTTCAGATTTGGAAGGGACCTCAGTAACCATCTAGACCATACCATTCCCAAAATGAACTCCCATGAGGACATCCATGACAGATGGTCATGCAGCCTTTGCTTAAAGACCCCTAGTGAAGGGAACCCATCACTGCCAAGGCAGCCAAATATACTTTAGAGAGTTCCAATTGTTAGGAAATTTTGCTGTACTCAAATGGGTCTGTGGTCTTATTCATGTGGATGTTCTTTCCATTGATCCAAACCACAATATAGCCAGCCGTGCCTGCCCTTCCTAGTGGCTCTTGCCGTGGAAAAGGAGGAGTACCCCCAAAAAGAGGCTTGTTTTTTTCTTGATAGTTTGAAGATTTACATAGAATTGAATTGGAAGGCAGTGTGTTGTTTTAAATAGAGTAATGTGCCTGGCATCAGAAAGCTGCATATTCCAATCTTTCTTCAGATAGTTCCTAGTTATGTGACCCTGCACAAGTCACTTCACTTCCCTGGGCTTCAATTTCTTCATCTGTAAAATGGAATGGAAACACAGGGACTTCTAATGTCTCATTCAACTTGAAACCTTTTATTTTATGAATTGGATTAAGTTGAAAATTACTTCCTGAATTATAGAGTTCAAAGTGAAAAGTTAAAAATCTAATACAGATCTGACCATTCCTGTGAATGGCAGAATGCCTACCTATCTAATGATTCTTTCCTTACTGGCACAACATGTTAGCAATATTATCATTGCTGACTGATCCAACTCATGGCTCACTGACCGCAAAATTTACATCATTTTCTTCTAGAAGAAAAGATTAAATTTTTAACAATTTGCCATTAGAAAAAACCATTATCCTAATTCAACTTTGTTTTATAAAAAGAGGAGAAATATACAGCCTAACTCCTCTCATGAAAATATAAGGACAAGATGGCTCACTGACCATAAAAATGAAATCATTTTCATCTAGATTGTTAAAGTCTTGCCATTGTAAGATAACAAAAAAATCCATTACTCTAACTCAACTTTGTTTTTTTAGAAAGAGGAGAAAAAGTATACAGCTTAACTCTCCATAGAAATACAGGCACACTTAAATGAAAGAATGAACACAGCAGGGGTTTTGATTTTAGTTTTTTCCTGTTTTCTGGGATCAGCTCTTCCTCCACCCATTTAAGTAAATGGTAAGAACTGCTGTCTCCAAACTCTCCTCTTAGTTGCTTCTTGGTATAGTGGAAAGGGCATGGCCACCACCTCCATGTAATTAATCCTTTGTGGGTCATTCCAAGGATTGAAGAAAATGTGCATAGAATATACCTGCCTCTCTCTGGAATATGCACCCAACAGGAGTTGATTGGTGGTCAAAACTAATTCTGGCAGTAATGAAGAACAATGAACTCTGGGTAAAGCCTGCACCTTTTTTGCACAAACTATTTTGCCTCCTACTAAATTGTTTATGTCCAGGAAAGGCCAGAAGGCAAGAAGATTAGAGAATTCACTTCTTTCTTGTCTGCTGCTACTTACTTATGGGAGATCCTAGTGCCTTCAGATAATGAAATAGATGACTATTTCCCTGCTCTTACACCCACACCCTACTCCCCAAGCAACTTTTTTAAAGTGGAAATGCAAATTTCCTGTGAAAGCCCCTAGTAGCAGGTGGTATTTCCTAATATATTGTTTCTGACCTTTGGGGAAATTGGTATTATGAGTTGACTTTGGAAAATTAGTATAGCATCAAGGTTTGACATTTTAAATAAAACAATGAGGAATTTTTTTTTAGACTAAAGAACTATACCACCAAGAGACACATATATATTTAGCTTTTATGTGTTTTTTAAGTCCATAATTCATAGAGAACAATGGGAAGGATGTGGAAGCTGATTTTTAAAAAGTCATTATTAGGGTAAATAATTTTTTTTAAACTTTGCTGCCTTTTTTTAACCCCTTGAGTATTAAATAATGCTTTTGTAGATTCACACGCACAAAATCTCAAGGATAAGACTGTTTAGACAAGAGTTCCGAGTTGAACCAGAGGTAAAAGCATCTGTATGTTCATTCACTGATTCATTCAATGATACTGAATTTTAAGAAATTATTGTTTTATAGTTACTGGATTTTTTAATCACAGAATTTTGTGTAAGGTTTTAGAGACTCTGAGCCTTTTCATTTATTTATTTTTACTGACTTTTTTATTCAACAGCCATTCCTAATGCCAGATTCTTGAAAGGTGGGAACATAATATTTATGCCTTTTTCTCAACATTCAAAACTTAAAAAAAAAACAATTTGTAAATACTATTCAGACTTTGCAATTGCTCTCTTTCTTACCACTGTAGAAATCATATGACATAATTGTACATGGCACTCTACCTTTGGAAGACAAAGATCATTAAACATCCTCATTTCATAAAAAATTAGTTGTACTTATTAATGGCAGGAGGACGGTCACAAAAACCTAAAGAGGTGGTCAACAGTATTTATTGTCACAAACTAGTCAAGGAGATGATGTAGGAATAGTTATTTGCTGTAACAAGTAATTATCCTTAGCTTGGGAAAAGTAGTTTCACTTCATTCATTCAATAATGTATCCCAAAGAAAAGTTTCAAAATGTTTAGTGAATATGAAAGGAAAAGAAATCATGGTGTGTAATGTAAAAGACTTTTTCAAGGATCTCAACTGAGAAAGCAAGTAAGAAAAATAAGAACGCAAGAATGATGGGACTAGTGAGGTTTGCTGGGGTGGGGGATTCCTAAGAATGAAGGAGTTATTATTGTTCAGTCTTCTCCAACCAACTCTTTGTGACTCCATTTGGGATTTTCTTAGCAAACATACTAGAGTGGTTTGCCATTTTCTTTTGTAGCTCTTTTTATAGATGAGAAAAGTGAGGCAAATAGAGTAAAGTGACTTGGGTAAAGGTCACACATCTAGCAAGTGTCTGAAGCCAGATTTGAACTCAGGAAGATGAGATCCATCACTTTATTCACTGTATCACCTAGTTGCCCAAGAATAAGGGGAGACCAGGATATGTTTGAAGGAAGCAAGGAAAGAACTAACTGTCAAGGAGAGATTGAAGAATTAAGGAATGGAGAAGAATGATCATGAAAGCAATCTTCTGATTTATATTTCATATTGTGGTTCACAGTCTGGATCAGTGGAGCAGAGATGTGAAAAAGAACAAGCAGTACAATGTAGTAGGATTCTTAATTATAGGACCTAGATTTGACTCCAGCCTTTGCCCCTTTTTGGCATGTGACTTTGAACAAATGCTTTTATCTCTTCCATTCTTTGTTGCCTCTCCTGTAAAATGAGGGAGACTGAAGTGGATGAAGATCCTTTCTATCTGAGTCTACAATTCTATATTCCCATGTGTTAATCTTGCTTCTTCAAAAGGAGCTCTATAATTGCTCTCTTTAAACTAAGCCTATGGTTCTGCTCTTGTGATTGTTGTGATCTAATGTCATCTTATTTTAAGATGCTAAAACAACCCTCACCAAAATATATATGGCTCAGGAAAATATATTGACTCCATTCTTCTTTGGGGCACTTTTAAATAAGCAATAGGTCAGATATATAGATATTCTCTGTTCTTCTTAATAGCAATTACATGTGATCCAGAGTCATTCAAGAATTTTAGATCCAAATAGGTCTTTATAGGCTGTTGAGTCCAAATCATATCTGACCAAGTGTCCTCTCTTCAAAATATTCGACAAATATATCAGTCTTTGTTTGAAGACTTTCAATGAAGGCAACACACTACATCCTAAATCAGCACATTCCAATTTGATATTGCTCTAATCAGTATCATTTTTTTTACAGCTTCTACCAATTACTTCCCTATAAACCCAAATGGAACAGGTCTAATCAATCTGCCACTTGGCAACCCTTCAAATATTTAAAAAGTTATGCCCCTCCCCCAATAATTCTCTTCTCAAGGTTAAGTATCTCTAACTCAACAGATTACCTGTTCTCAAAGCCCATTTCCATACTGGTTGTGCTCTTGGTTTTTCTATAGCTTATCAATATCTTTCCTAAAATATAGCACCAGAATTGAATATTCCATATGTGGTCTTAGTCTATCAGAGTATAGCAAGAATATCATTTCTCTATTCCTGTACACTTTACCCACAGGGGGTGCTGGTAAATGTATAACAACCTTCCCTCCAGGGGGGAAATGTGCACAGAGCACCCTTTTAATTTTAATCCACATTATTAACATTTTCTCCATTGTTTTCTTAAGTCTAGACAATCAGCCAAATGATACATCAAGTCCTAATTTGTAGCATTTACTGATTTTCAAGGAATAAATGCTCTCACAGAAAAAAAATAGCAGTCCATGCTCACAAGTCCATTGGAGTTGATTCCAGCACACCCTTGAGTATACCTCTCTTTTCACTTCATTTAAGTGTGTACCCAGTGCTGTTTTTCTATAGCTTTAGATAATTCAGTATCTGGAGAACATTTCAGGAACTTGGCACTCTACAAGATAGATATGCCAGTATGCGTCAATCCATTTTGGGGGGCTCATCCTTTTTTAGTTCACCTGCAGATACTGACTTTCTCTTTCAAGTTCCTCACCACCTTCATGTGTTTTTACCCTTAACATAAAGGATGATTGTAATGCACATTTCAGGACTTCATCTACCATATATGAACCCTGAACCCAAGCTATAGTCCCTGGCTTCATTATTCCATTATATTAGTTTTATAAATATGTTAGGTTGGCACTAAAGAGACATTGATGTATTATAGTCTTCAAGGACATTATGTTTAAGTATGCACTTCTCCTAGTGTGTACAGAATCGTGCAGTTAATATGACCTAACACACTCACACACACACACACACACACACACACACACACACATGCCTACACACACCCTGCCATCCAAATTTCAAAGCTATTATGGCATCTGATTCTTCTGGTCTTAGAGTGTCTATTTCTTTGTAATCCCCACAATGATTGGTGGTAATCTCTTTCCTCCTCTCTTTTATTTTTCTTCTTTTTTCTCTCTTCTACTATTTTTCCCAGGCATCTTGCCTTTCCACACAGAAAGGACAGCTCTTTAAATAAACATTCATCGGATCTCAGAGCTGAAAGGGATTTCAAACCCTCCTTCCCTCAACTCCCCATTTTATAATTTAGGGGAAAATTGAGGACTAGAGAGAAGAAATTACTTGTTTAAGGTCATTCAGATCATCAAATAACTGATGTTAGATTTAAATCGTGTCCTCTGACTCCAGAATCCATCCTTCTTTTTTTCTACCATGAGACAGAGAGTTTCCTTTCCTCTTCCCAGTAAATTGGTCATTCATCATATCATGTATAATTTTGAGATTTTTCTGAACCTCCCAATGACATTTTTTGCTAATGGATGCTCAGGGGCAGCTTCATTACACTAGAAATAGTTTTATCAACTTGTTCGTTTGGTTACTTCTATATCTAAAATTAATCTGAGGGCCTAGGAGTTTCAGATAGCTGAGGTTTTACTAAGCTAGCTATAATTTAAGTGTAGGTTTATTCCTCCATGGGATGGGAACAGGTGAGATATTGGGAGGCTTAGGGAGAAAATGTCTATATCTATAGGGGAAATTATGACTTAACCTGCTCCATGGTTAAGGGTCAGTAGGAAAAGGTAGATTGCTCAGAAAGGTAGATCTGGGGAGAGCACCAAGAGCTTGTATGTAGGTGGACCTCAGATAACTTTTCAGGTAAAGAGAGACTTCTAGGGTAAAGAAAGATGAGGAGGGCCTGAAGTGGAGAAAAGAGTAGACTAGGGCCTCTGTTTAGGCAGTGACTATAGGGTGGAGAACCCAAAAAGGAGGCTTGATTCCCATCCTCAGGTGGCCAAGCTTTGTTTAGATCAGAGGCTCTCAGAAGCTATGATGTGACTTTAATGGGTCAACCATGAAATTCGGGGTGTTAGGTTATGGTGTATAAAAGAAAATTCATGAATTATTTTACTTGATAGAAATTTTGCTTTGCCAATGTGGTAAGTTATATTATTCACAAAATAAACAGAAATTTCCTTTTACATATACACACTATCCTCAAAGTACATTATATTATGGACTCAAAAAAACTCAATAAAAACAGTTTCTCCCATTGAAGGGAAACTATATGTGTACTAGCATCCTGAATCTCCTGTGATGTTATTGACTTGCAAGGGGTTTTTCTCCCCTTTAGAACTAAGTTGCATTGTCTTTTTAAAATTTTTACTGTCACTTCCAAATGGTCATTGTTGTAAGAGCAGACTCCTATATCACCAAAACCCTCAAATAAAACTATAAATACACTGATGTGAAAGACACCTCCAACAGTCCCTGTCATAAGTCTTCCAGGATTGCCCCAGATCATTGCATTTACATTGTCTTAATGAACAGAAATCTATTTTCTTTCCCTCCTCATTGGAAAAAAAGCAAAACAAATTCTTTGTATTAAATATTCATAAGCTGAACAAAACAAATTCTCACATTAGTCAAGTTATATATATATATATATGCATATATATACACATATATATATCATTTTATACTCTGAATCCATCACCTTTCTGTCATCATAAGGTAGAAAGCATACTTCATAATCATTAGTCCTCTGAAATTATAGATGTTTATTGTGTTAATCAGAATTTTTCAGCTTACAAAGTTGTTTACAGTGTTGCTATTGTAGCAGTTGTTCCCTTAGTTTTCATTTTGTGTTTTATGACTTTATCCAAGTCTTTAAAATTGCTCATTTTTATTATATTGATGTTATAGTATAAATTATTCTTCTGATTCTGCTTACTTCTCTCTGCATCGGTTCATAGAAATCTTTCTATGACTCATCAAAAACACCTATTTCCTCATTTCTTACAGCACAATTGTATTTCAGTCCATTAATATTCCAGAGTTTGTTCAGCCATTCCGTAATTAATGACCATCCCCAAGTTTCCAGTTTTTTGCCACCACTCTGAAGAGGAGCTATAAATATTTTTGCACATCTAAGATCTTTTCCTTTTTCTATGATCTCTTTTGGATTTAGGTCTAGCAATGGAATAGTTGGGTCAAAGAGCATGCACTATTTAGCAATGTTTTGTGTATAATTCCAAATTACTGCTTCTCAGAATGGTTGCACCCATTCATTGATCTACCAGCTATGAGGGCATCAGGTCACTTGTTTTTTCACAGTTCCTCCAGTATTTGTCAGGTTCCTTTTTTGTCACCTTTGTCAATTTTATAAGTGTCCTCCACATTAAAATATAAGCAGATTAAGGGCATTGCCTTTCTTTGTTCCCCTAGCACTCAAATTCTGGCACATGATGAGCATTTCATATCTGCTGATTGATTGATCAGTGTGTCTCCATTCATCTCAACAAAGAATACTGTACTAAAAACAAAACAAAAAACAAGAACTACAGGTTTAGAATATCTATATTGAATATGTGTGTGAGGTGAGAGTTGGGAAATATAGAATTTCATGCTTAATTAAACAGTTATAATTCATCAAATATTATATGTAGTTATTATTTATTCATATTCAGTTCCATTCCACCCTTCAATCTCAGCAGGCACATGAGAACATAACTTCTAGAAAAGAAAACCCTCCATTGCTCTGGAGTTATTAAGCAAAAGGAACAGCCACCTACTTCCACCACAGTGTTAACTTTTGGAGGGCTTCCAATAGGAGAATAGAGACATTTGTTTCTTTAGTGTTGTATAGCACTGGAATAATAATATCATATGAATAGCACCTTTCTTCCATGTTGCTCAGAGCACTTCACACATATTCAGACAGAGATATAGCAAGTCATCTTCTAAAGTCTTACAAGGGGAAAATTTCTCCACCTGCTACTCCTAGAAGGGAGAGCCAAATTCTCTCACTTCTGTACAAACCCATGGGGCTCTTTCTGGTGTGAGCTGATTACACTCCAACCTGCCATCTGTGGGAAGAAGAATGGAATTGGTTATGTATTTCTTCTCAGATTTTGTTTTCATTTAAAATATTTGCTGTGGAGACATGTGTAGGAAATTTGGAAAATATTATATAGAAGTAAGATTTTTTTTCAAAGAGATAGAAAGATTTGTATGAATTGAGAAAAAAACAGAATGAAAGAGGAATAGTCATCTTCTACTTGTTCATGTTCCAAAACCAACTGAAGATCTCCATCTATCCAAACACACTAAATAAACTCACCTATTCTAACCCCTAAATCCCCCACTATCTAGGTACAAGTTAGGGTGCATATTTTAAAAGCAGAGAGCAAAAGCAGATGGTGAATCTAGGCAGCTCCAGTAACTGAGAGAAATCCTCTCATGTCCTACAGACAAAGAATAGCTCCTTCCCAAGGATTAGGTTCACATTCCATAGCTGGCTCTCTTCTTTGCTGCCAGGGCTCACACTTCTGTGAAATGCCTCCAGCTTCTATTGGTTTCTTAGAGACTTTTCCTAATTTTTTTAAAGAACAACCTCAATCCCAGCATAAAATATAATTTAGATGTAGAGATGTATTGAAGCTTTGGAGATGAGGCTCCAAGGAAGAGAAGTGGGTTGAATACCAAGAGTTAATGACTACCTTAGTGACAAATATTGAAGAGAAGTCAAAGATGTTAGAGACTGAGAAAAGGTCTGTGATTTTGACCACTGGAAGATTATGGGTGATTTTGAATATTCAACATAGTGATGTGGATGGAAATCAGTGGATAAAGAGCTAGACCTGTATTCAGGAAGTTCTGTATGACCCTCAGAAAGCCATTCAATTATTTCCCACCCCAGTTTCCTCATCTGTAAAATGGGGGCCATAATAGTGGTTACCTCCTAGGGTTGTTGTGAGGACAAAATGAGATAATATATACAAAGCATACATCAATAATAAATTCTAGTTATTCTATGCTAGTTATTACTGCTACTACTATTACTAACTCCATCATTACCACTATTCCCACTACTGTATTTTTTTAATTTTATTGTCATGCAAAAATACTTTTATATTGTTCCCACTACTTCTACTACAAATTAAAAAGGTCTAAGGAATAGTATGACATGAGAAAGTTAAGGCAAGAAAACCATATCAGAAATCAATATAGAGCCATCCACCAAGAGTTGTCTTCAAAGGATATGAGTTTTTTTAAATGTTAGTAAAAAAATATATATTTTAAAAGTTACAAATCACTAATACATAAAAAATTCAAATTAAAACCACTCTGAAGATTCATTTTGCATGCATGAAACTAGTTACAAGTCAACAATGGTAGATGTTAGAGTGATTATTAGGAATGAATATTTCAGTCATATCCAACTCTTAGTGACCTCATTTAGAGTTTTCTTAGTGAAGATGCTGGAGTGGTTTGCCTTTTATTTCTCTAGCTCATTTAACAAATGAAGAAATTGAGGCAGAGTTAAGTAATTTCCAAAAAATCAAACAAACAGTAAGTGTGTGAGGTCAGATTTGAATGTAGAACTATCCTGACTCCAAAGACCTTATACTCTATCCACTGAGCCACCTAACTGCCTCTGCTGATGAGAATACAGGCATATTAATACATTGTTGGTGGAGCTCTGAATTAGTTCTGTTATTCTGGAAAGCAAACTTGAAAAAGATGTGAGAAAATTTACTAAACTGTTCATGCTTTCTGATACTGAAACCTCTACTTGGCATGCAATCCTAGGTAGGTCAAAAGACAAAAAGGACTGTACCAAGATACTGTATATTATTACTATTACTAGTATTATTATTGCACTGCATGGATACATTATCTAATTTGATCCTCATTAGCAATCCAATGAGGCATTATCTCCTTTTACAGAGAAGGAAACTGAGGCTGAGAGATTAAATGACCTACCTAGGGCCATACATCTAGTAAGTATTCAAAACATTTCTCTGAATAAACACATAAAATGGCATGGCTAGCAACTGTGGACAAGAGCTAAAATTAGGGAAGAAGTACTAGCTAAGGGCTGGGAATCAGGCCACCTGAATTGTATTTGGCTTCTGCTCTCTGACCCTGGACAAGTCCCTTAACCTCTTGGGATCTCATTTCCTCACTTACAAAATGAAGGGGTGAGGGGAGGGCTCTACCCTGTGCCCCCCTCACTTTTCTCTCTGCAGTCTTTCCCTTGTTGACCTCATCATCTCTGATGGGTTTAATTATCCTCTCTAACCCAGATGACGCCCAGATCTATGGCTCTCTCCCTTGAGCTCCAGACCTGACTCACAGACTGCCTAATGGACTTCTCTCACCGAATGTCTGTAAACATCTGTGACTCAACAAGTCCAGAAGAGAACGCTTTACCTTTCTCCCCCAAACCTACCTATCTTTGGAAATTCCTTTTTCTTCTTTTGGCTGGGGGCACCAACATCCTTTCCCCCTGGTTCCCAACCTCAGTGTCATCCTCAGCTTTTCACTCTCTCTCCATCTACTTATTAAATCAGTCATCAAAGGGTGCTTCCAGCTCCTCGACATCTTTCATGTGTGTTCCCTTCTCTCCACTAGCATGACCATGACCCTGGGGTCTTATCACCTCCCACCTGGACTATTGCAATAGCCTTCTAATTGGTCCCCCTGCCTCAAGTCTCTCCCCACGCCACTCCATCCTCCACACAGCTGCTAAAGTGATTTTCCTAAAGCACGAGTCTAATCACATCACTTCCTTATGCAATAAACACCAGTGGCTGGCTCCCTATTACCTTTAGCAGGGGTCCCCAAACAAGGGGCCTCGGAGTCACTTGTTTTTCTATGGCCTAAGAGCTAATAATGGTTTTTTTTTTTACATTTTAAATGAAATTTTATTATATTCAAGAATGTAAAAACTGTTCTTAGATTATAGACCATAGTTTGCCCTTGACCTATATAGTATCAAATATAAACTCTTCTGTTGACATTTAAGACCTTTTACAGCCTGAGCCCCACTTACTTTGGAACATAATTACACATCATTTCCCTTTACAAGGGATATTCAATCTTGACTCTTTTTTCCCCCATTCACAACCCTGCTGTTCCCAGACCTTGCACTGGCTACCCATGCCTAGAATGTACCTCCTATTTCTCTGGGTCACATTTTTCAAATGTAGATATAAATTGGTTTTTGACTGATATAAACTGATATTGATAAAATATAAATGTAAATAAATGGATCTAATATGTAAAGTAAAAACATAAATAAAATAGATTAGACTATATATTCTGTCATAGCATGAATAGATTTTATATTTCAGATAAAAATAGTTTAAAGTATAATATAAAATTTAAAGCATACATAAGTTATCATTCATAAATATAAATAATGTAAACAACAATTTAAAATAACAAAAATAAATAAAATTGATAAAATATAATATTTATCTTTTTCTTAAGTCTCCCTAAAGGAAGTTATTAGGAAATGGGGAAAAATTAGAAGGAAATAAGCAACATCACTTCATTAATGTTATCTTATACTGAGTTTTGAACATAGGTAAACCCTCCAGATTTCTCCACCTGAGTGATAGAGTATTAAGAATTTTAGATTTGGAGGCCAAGAACCTGAATTCAAATTTAGATTCTTTCATTTGCTACTAATATAAATAAAAGAATGATTAAATGAATTAATTATAAAGTATTTATTCAGCACTTACTATGCCCCAGACATTGTAGTAAGCACCAGTGGCAGTTCCCACCTTTAAAGAACCTACAAACAAAGGAAGGAAGCCATTGCATGTAGAGAAACTGCATAGCACATCCCCTAGGACACTTGTGGCCAATAACCACAATTTTGTGGGAAATAACCAGGAAGTAACATGAAAGGTTGGTTCTGGAAGAAATCAAGTAAGGGTTCTCTTTACCAGAGACTTTAAGTACAGATTTGGGAGAGAGGAAAATGAGTATGGCTTGAGTGTATGTATCATAGTTGGGAATTTGACAAATCAATTTACTTCTCTGGATTAGTTTCTTCATCTGTAAAATGAATGGGTTTAATTAGATAGATTCTAAAGTTCCTTCTCATCCCTAAATCTATATGGCAAACCCTATGGTAAGAGAACAGAGAGGGACTTGTCCAGCTATCCCAGGAACAATTAGAACTTCAAATCACTGAGAGATGAAACTTTCTAAGCTATGATGTTGAACCTTATCCTTGGGCTATGTTTATCTCTTTATTGAATAAATCATTAAATTCATAAGAATATATATAGTACATCAATTTGAGATCTAGTCTTTGCATGCAGCAACCAAGTAAAATTTTAAATCTCGGCTCAAGTGAAGTAGTCGGATGCTACAACTTTAGGTTTATTATTTTTTTCCTGTAGGTACTGTTTTTAAAGCTGTGGAGTCTAGATTTCCGAAGTATATTTGCCAAGACCTTTTTGACATAGTATTATTTTTATATCAATTAAAGAATGAATGAAAAAACATTTAAGTGCTTATGCTTTGATCCAGGTACTATGTATGCTAAGTGCTAGGGATACAAACACAAAAGGGAGACAGACCTGTTTTTGAAGGGTACATTCTAATGGAAAGAGACAACACATACAGGATAGTGTAGCTAGAAGATGGGTGATAAGGTCCAAAGGTTCTTATGGTGAAGCTTCAAGAGAGATGGCAAAGCCTTACAGTAAAGAGAGTTCCATGTCAGGACAGAGAATAAGGTCAGAGCACTCAAAGGATTTCCATTATGAATAAAACTTTGCACATCAGCGCAATTCACTATAGCCTTGAATCCATTTCTCTGGCTTGTGAGCATCCACTTTGCCCTACTGCCAAGAAGCTAGAGAGTCCAGATCCCCACAACTGTTAGAAATGGTGAAGGAACCCAAGGAATAGAGTTAAACAGGCATTCCCAATTCACTCCTATAGTGAAAGAATAGAGGTTTTCGTGTTCATCCAAGAAAGGGAAGAGGGAAGCAATATTGATGGGAAGTTATGGGGAAAGGAGAAAAGAATAGAGGAATGATGTCTTTTTCACTCTTAACTACTGACATCATCTCCTATCATCTATTACAGCCCCAGACACTGCCTTGATACTCAGATACTTTCCCAGAGCAGAGAGAGAATAACTGACTTATCCAGTCACATAGCCCACATGTGAAAAGTGAGACAGGGATGCTCACTGTTTCAAAAATGAAGATCCATCCCTTGGAATTCTTCAGGAAGAAGAAATATTTGTGTAGAACTTCACTGAGGATGGTCACACTGAGTTAGAGCCACATCATAAATTCAGAGAAGATAAAGATGACAGTTCATGAGTGTACCAAACAGATACTTTTCCATTCACTTTGGACCTACACTCTCCGAGCAATTCATAAGGTCCAGATCTCTTGGACAGTCAGGGCATGGCATTATTCAGTCTCCTAGCTTAGGGATTTTTCCCTTGACAATTTTCTTCTCAGAGAAGGATGCTGTCAAAGAAACTTTGGTGTGGAGAGTCATTACTTGTTTCTGGAACTCAGAAACTCTTGTACTCAGAATTATCCATGAGGGAGCACCCAAGGTTGTGAAGTTCATTTCTCCATAGCACTGTTTACTCATTTGTGCCCAGAGAAGGAAACAAAAGGGCAATTAATGATGCAACGTATCAGAAAGGCTAGGAAAGTCTTGCCTCAGGCTCCATGCAAGCACATGTCTTCCATGGCTAAGCACTTCTGCTGAAGGTTACTATTTATATTGGGAGAGAGGAGAGAGGAGACATTCCCTCCCCATGTTGCATTCAGTTTGAAAATCAAAGGAAGATCAAATGCTTGAGACACATGCGGAAAAGACTTTTTTATTTAAATACATTCTAAGGAAGAAGTCATAGGTTTCACCAGATTACCAAAGAGGTCCATAATGCTTTAAAAAAAATCTTTTAAAAATGCTGATCTAGAGAATTTATAAGGAGTGGTATATGTGTGGTGCAACCTGACCCATTGATCAGAGATGCTATGTACACATATTTGTCTGCATTAACTTAACAGAAAAATTTCACAGTCACAGATCATCAGAGCTTAAAGGGACTTAGAGAATACCTAGTCCATTGCCTTTGTTTTATAGCTGAACAAACTGAAGTCCATTGTAGAGCTGGAACTCAGGCCTAGGTCTTCTGGATTCAATTCTGCTCTTTTGGGTACAGAGATCTTTTCACTACTTCATATTCCTTCATTTGAATCTTTAACAATGGAAGGAAGGAAGGAAGGAAGGAAGGAAGGAAGGAAGGAAGGAAGGAAGGAAGGAAGGAAGGAAGGAAGGAAGGAAGGAAGGAAGGAAGAAAGGGAGGGAGGGAGGGAGGGAGGAAGGAAGAAAGGGAGGGAGGGAGGAAGAGAGAGAGAGAAAGAGAGAGAAAGAAAGAGAGAGAAAGAATGAGAGAAAGAAAGAAAGAAAGAGAGAGAAAGAAAGAAAGAAAGAAAGAAAGAAAGAAAGAAAGAAAGAAAGAAAGAAAGAAAGAAAGAAAGAAAGAAAGAAAGAAAGAAAGAAAGAAAGAAAGAAAGAAAGAAAGAAAGAAAGAAAGAAAGAAAGAGAGAAAGAAAGAGAGAAAGAGAGAAAGAGAGAAAGAGAGAAAGAAAGAAAGAAAGAAAGAAAGAAAGAAAGAAAGAAAGAAAGAAAGAAAGAAAGAAAGAAAGAAAGAAAGAAAGAAAGAAAGAAAGAAAGAAAGAAAGAAAGAAAGAAAGAAAGAAAGAAAGAAAGAAAGAAAGAAAGAAAGAGAGAGAAAGGGAGGGAGGGAGGAAGGAAGGAAGGAAGGAAGGAAGGAAGGAAGGAAGGAAGGAAGGAAGGAAGGAAGGAAGGAAGGAAGGAAGGAAGGAAGGAAGGAAGGAAGGAAGGAAGGAAGGAAGGAAGGAAGGAAAGCAAAGAAAATGTGCTAACATACTAGGTCATAAACAATTTAATTTTCTTTTATGGAATTGCTTATTTGTGATTTTTGAATTGGGATCTTTATAAAAAGAGACAATTCCCCCCCCCCTGGAAATTAGAGTTTTTATGTGTTTTAATACAGAAATCTGATTGTTGTGACTCAATAACATTTAGTAAAATTTGATTTTTGTAAAAATTTGCCCCAATAATAGTACACTTTATACTATATTTTTTTTCCCAGTAGTGCAGGGTGTTTTGTGATAAGGGAGAACAAGGAACCACTTTAAGCTGTAAAAGCCTAGCAGGCTTGTAGTTAAGGGCTTTAGACCCTGCATTCTTGATGTGGTATCAAGTTACGGTAATCTTATGGAGAAAAAAAAAAACATTTTAAAAAGCTATAAGGGCTTCTCATGCACACCTAACATATACCTTTAATGTTTGCATTACTGGATACATTCAAGAAATGGAATCTTCAGGTCATACCCAGCTTGCAAGCTGCTATTAAAGATTTTTACTCTTACAGTCAAGTAATGGTTCCCTGTTAATATTTTAAATGTGTGTGTCCTTTGCTCCCTCTGTAAATCATTTATTCCATTCACTTTTTTTTTGCCCTTGCTAGGATGTGGGGGAGGGCATTCCTTGATCCCACAAATCAAGTCCTTTAAATAGCTGTGTTTGACCTGAATGAAGGAAATCTGCTTGGATAACATCTTTGTGAAATGTGTGCTTGCAAAACTCTGCATTACACACAATACAAAGGAAATTGCCATTGTCCTGTGTGAGTTAGGTGGACAAAACAAATCAAGAATCCTGTTCTGGTTGCCTGCCTCTGTGTGATCTTACAAATGCCTCAACCACATATGCTGTGGGCCACAGAGATAGCCTGGCTCAGTGGCTAAATGACCAGCCTATTGATCAAATATTGGGAGTTCCAGATTCTCAGCCTGAAACTCCTAGAGTCCTTGGCCTTAGCCTGGCTCCTCAACCTCCCTTTTCCCCTTTCTTTCTTGTGAAAAAAGAATGGTCAAATCAGATATTCAAAATGTCTGGTTTCAGCAGTTTGTGGGCTATCTAAAACGATAGCTCTTCTTGCATTTCTCACATCCAAGTGCTTAGCCCAGTGCCTGGAGGAGGCCACGTATTTAATAAATATTTACTGACCAACAGTTGATTTCTTAAAAATATGACATCTAAATTCTCATTCACTAAAGTTCTTTGTAGGAGAGAAAACTGCCAACTCCTAAATGAATGGGAAAACTTCAGGAACCTCTTTAGAGGTCACCTACCAGCCATGATTTTGACAAAAGAGATTAGGACTCCTTAGGTATAATTTGTCCCAGAATTTCAATAGCTCACAAAAACAACAGAACTCTATAGCGACGGTCCCCATATCCTAGATAAGAGGCTGAAAAGTAGCACCTTCCAAATGTCCTTCTATGCTTCTATCCCACAAAATAAAAATAAAAAACCTCACACAACAACCAGGAGAAGAAGAAGGAAAAAAGGAAAGAAAAAAAAGCCCAGATCACAGATATCTCGAAACTCTGGCAGCTAGCCCAGACATACCAAAACATCTATTATCCTGAGCCAAGCACTTGGATACCACGGCATCTGCAGAGATAAAGGCATTCTAGCTAGAATTTCACTATACAACTCATTCACCGAGCAGAGGCACTCCTCCCAAAGGACTGATATGACAGGGAGCAGAGGAGCAACATGAGACAAACAGAACCATTACCAGAGGACCAGACCCTGGAACAATCTTAGGTTCTGATCTCCCTCAAGTTACCCAAACAGGACTCTAGATGACTCCCATGATGTTGGGCAGCATTTAGTCTGCTTCTAGAATATGGAGCAAAGACTAATTAGTCACTGTCTCCCCATCCTGGAATCCCTTTGAATGTGACCAGAGAGTTGTGGTTGGTGTTCAGTCAGGATCACACCTTGTATCTGGTTTCCTGGAATCCCCACAATCAGTCATTTCAGGGTGACATGGTCTCAAACATCAAGGGGAGAACTCCAAGCATACCAAGGTGGTGTCGACTATTCACAAGGTAGAGCTATTTTTATATCGTAACCATCAAACTATTTTTTTTAAATCTACCTTACTAAAAGTCCCATTCTGATCTATCTCCCTCACCACCTCCACCAAAAAGTATGACAAAGGTGTCATCCCCCCCAACACACACACACATACACACCAGCTCAAAATGACATACTTGTGCCGCCATTTTAAAAAACAAAATGTTCAACACATAAAACTAGAATCAAGTGGGAAATGATAAAGGCTTTTGAGATGGAACCTGGATCCAGGCAATTCTGGGATAATGTTGATTGAAAGAAACTGAATTATCTTTTTTCCTATCTTAGAAGGCATCTCCAATAAGGACTAGTACTTGGAGACAAATCAGAGGTTTTGAGATGAATGCTCTAGAATAAACAGTAAAGGAAAAAGCTGCCTAGTTGTGGAGGTAGCAAATGGTGGTCCATGATGGGATCAATTAAAAAAAATCTTGTGTGTTTTCTTTTTTGTTCCATTTGAAAGTAGAAAAATGACACAGGAAAATAATAAATTTCTTCTAAACTTTGGTTTAGAAGAGTCATTCTTAAAATGAGTTGCTACAGTCCCCTAATAGGTATAATTAAGATGAGGCAATGTTTTGGAGACATTGCTGCTTATGTAAACTCTTCCCCTTGACAATTCTATATATATATATGTATATATATATATATATAATTTTCTTCTAGTCTGATCAACGATTGGACATGAAATTTTGTAGGAATCATATTCACTCATTTCTTTTTTATGTTGAATAGGGAGACAAAGAAGAGGAAAGATGGAGAAAAAATTTATTGCAGGCAATAATATAGTTAAAAGTATCTGCTAAATGCTCACTCTATGCTGAAAATATGAAGTTTTTAAAGAGATGGTTTTTTTTTAATCCCCAACTTTACAAAACCAATGAAACAAGAATTTCCATAAACAAAGAAAAAGAAGATAGTCCACTGGTGAAATCACAAATCTCCTATAAGTTAAGTTTACTTTTCTTCATCCCTACATAAGGAATTCCATCCACAAGTGCCCTAGATCCTCCTCACTTTCCCCTCATCACAAAAGCTCCTGTTAAGGTGATCAGCATGTACATTTAAATTATATTCCACCTTTCTGTTCACTTCTGAAGGTAGCATTCACAGTTTACTCTTCTAGCATCAAGTCTGTAACTGTATAATGTTCTTCTGATTAAGATATTTTTCTAAGGAGAAAAAAAGGAAGAATTTTCTATTTGAAGACTATATCACTGGAAATTCTCCATCGGTGACAAAGTTCTATTCTTTCTAGAAGGATGAAGCCAGAGAGAGTGTAGATACTTTGAAGTTGGGAGATAAAGTGATCAATATGTTAACTTTGATGAGTAAGTGTGTCTAATATAAATATTCATAAATATTAACCTATATGCATGGCTTTGAAAGGCTTATTACTTGACTGTGGAAATGTATGAAAATACATGATTATATTGATTTGCGTAAAAAACAAGTGACATGGTGCATGGGTGGTCACATTCCAAGAAAATTAACATGTGCAGAAAATGCTAACCAACCGAACTATGAACTAACAAACAAAGCACTTAAAAGACTAGGAATGAAAGAGAAAAAGGAGCCTCTGGATACCACCCTCCTCACATTGGCACATTTTTTTTTAAATCCTGAAATTCTATACAATTTCCAAGACCTTTCCTGTGACATCTTGCCCACTTCTTAACAATTACATCCCACCCTATAATATCTGCTGTGAAGTTCCTTCCTAAACAATCCTCTGCAACTGATAGAGTGAGAATTATACACATTCAAGTTCCCAAAATATTCAGTGATCCTTTAGTATCATCCATAGACTAGCCCCAGTGAACATTTGGATTCAAAATTATCGTCAAGGCAGCTGGGTTGGCTCTGTGGATAGAGAGAGGACTAGAGATGGGTGGACCTGGGTTAAAATCTTACCTTGGACACTTCCTATCTGGGTGACCCTGGGCAAGTCACTTGTCCCCCATTGCCTAGCCCTTATTGCTCTTCTGTCTTGGAGCCAGTGCTTTAGTATAACTTCTAAGACAGAAGGTAAGGATTTAAAAAAAAATCTCATCACCTTTATTCTAGGATACTATGTTTCTGAGGGCATTGCTTCCTTGAAAAATATTTCCTGTATTAGAACTCCTTTTCTTTCACTTTTCCAGAAGGATGTCTCCATCAGAGCACAATTTTTTCTTGATATTCCTCATGGGTTTCCCCTCTTATATTATACTTCTCTTCCATTTCGCCAAATTGTGTCATCATTTTGTGCATTCTATCCCTTTCAGAATCAAACATAAAATCCTCTGCTTGGTTTTTAAACCCTTCATAACGACTACCTTTATCTATTTTTTTCAACTTTATTCCTCTTTGTATAGATCACTGACTTTGTTGTTCTTCAAACATGACATTCCATCTCCTGATTCTATTAATCCTCCTTTCTTGCCTTCCCTCCTACATTTCCTAGATTCCTCCAAGTCTACCTGAAATCCCTCCTTCTTAAAAAACCTCACTTAATATTACTGCTTTCCTCATGAGATAGCCTCTGATTTATCCTGTGTATTTCTAGTTTCTATATATTTGTTTGCATGTTTTCTCCTTCATTAGAATGCGAATTCCTTGAGGGAAGGAGCTACTTTTGCTTTTATTTTGTAACTCCAATGCTTAGTGCAATGCCTACTACCTACTAAGCATTTATAAATGCTTATTCACTGACTGACTAATGAATACAGTGGTGAAAATGACCAGATTGTAAGGGGAAAACATAACTAAAAATACACCTTCACAAGCCCTCTTCTTGTTAGCATTCTGTATGTGGCATATGAATTTATTTGCACCTTTAGCACAATGATGAGGTAGGTGCTCCTCAGTGGAGGCCACAGGGACTGGCAATGGGCACTAATCCCTATTTCTTATTTGTCATCACTGTTTACCCAGAGTTCAGTTCTAAGAGAACCCTGATTTCTCATATTCATTGACTGATTGCTCATACTGTGGCTACTCTGGAGACAATTCTATTTGGGGCTCTAGTCTAGTGGAAGGAGGGAGGAAATAAAAGAGGCATTAGTATGAATCAGGCACAGGAAAGATCAGTCTATTCCTACCCAAGAATCAATGATAAGTATGAGAATCACAGTGTACATTAGCAGAATTATTTAAAGAGGATTCAGAGACTCTACCTGTAACCAGGTCAAAATTTGCTAGCTGGCTATTGGTAAGCCTCATCAAGACATGGTAGATCATTAGTTCTGCTAATTAGTTATTTCATATTTTACTTCTATTGAGCATGGGATGACCAGATGTCAAACATTATGTCAATGGAACCTTTTCTAGTGGCACCTCACCTTCTCTCTCTGTCTCTCTCTCTGTCTCTCTGCCTCTCTCTCTCTGTGTCTCTCTCTGTGTCTCTGTCTCTGTCTCTGTCTCTGTGTGTGTGTGTGTCTGCCTGTCTCTATCTGTGTGTGTGTGTGTATGTGTGTGTGTCTCTGCCTCTGTCTCTATCTGTCTCTCTGTCTCTGTCTCTCTCCCCCCCCCATTGGTTCTTATCTATAATCATCAGTTTGAGCCCCTACAATGGCATTCTCCTTCCTCCCATTGTTAGTTACTAGTAACTGGTATCCAGGTTAACTACTTTAACAGCAATTAGCTTTTACAATGGGGATATTTACTTTGAAGCTGCAGCAAGACCAAATGTACAAGCATTTCCCCAAAAAACTTCAGGGGTATAATATCTCCAGATCACTTCAGTCTGGGTCCAGGAGGTTGCAGCGGAGAAAGAGAGCAGAAGTCTCATTCTTAGCCCAGTTTCTACATAGCATTTACTCTACAAAATTAATATCCATGACATAAGGCAGCCTGACTTCCAGATGAGTCTTCATGACAGTTATCCTGTTCTGGGTCTCACAGGTCAATTCCAAAGATTGTTCCTTATGCCTTGGAGCATTGATGTTGGACTGGCTCTAGATCCCAGACTCTAGAAAGTCGGGGTTCCAAAGCACACTCCAAACTTACAAGGTTGGAGGTTACACAACCTTCATTTAAGTTGAAAAATAATAAAGAGTCCTAGGACAAAAGCCTATTTGGGGGGACCATGTGGCCTCAGTGAGGCCTCTCTTCTAACCACATTATCTCTCACTGAATGCTGTCAATGAAAGAGTCCAACTATGAACAGAACAGATAAAAGGACTAAGGTAAGAGAGACATAGTGGAAGCCAGCCAAGACCTCTTGAAAGATGTTGCAGCTCCCAAACCCTACATTCACCATGTGGTTAACAGACTGGAACCAGTTACAGAAGTCAATGCTCCATATGTCTCTCCAAGACATATCCCTTACAAGTCATCACAACTTTCCTGAAAGCAGCCTCCCTCCCTCTCCCCATGAAGAACTGCCATCCAAGGCACTCTGCACATGTTATAGACCTCCATTTACAAGAATATATGGAGCTGTAGTTAGGTAACTCAGTGAACTGAGAGTCAGGTCTAAAGATGGGAGATCCTGGGTTCAAAACTAAAAGACACTTCCTAGCTGGGTGACCCTGGGCAATTCACTTAAACCCCATCACCCAGCCCTTATTGCTCTTCTGCCTTGGAACTAACACTTAGTATTGATTCTAAGATAGAAGGTAAAGGTTTAAAAAAAAGAATATACACCAAGTTCCAGTTCAGCAACCAACCAGAAGAACTTACTCTGGTGATAAATTATACAGAGCAGGAAGCAGCATAGAAGAAGAGTAATTGTGTATGCTTAAGTTTTCATGAAGTCCTTGGGAATGGTTTGCTTACTAGAAATAAAGATTGGGTATGCTCCATAAGAGGGGTAGGGAGAAAGGCACCCAAGGAGTGCTTTCTACACTCATTTATTTAACTGATCATAAACAGTAGCATCTTGTTAATGTACAGCCAAAGAAGTGCCTGGGATCCTCTTAGCTAATGTGATTTTGGGGGTTCTTTTTCCCTGATTCTGTAATCAAAGGTATAAAAGTATTTTCTTTCCTCCCTTTACCAAATGTTATAGATTTCATGGCTTTCCTTCTCAATATGATCAAATAGAGAAAATAATAAACAGAAGAAAACCAAAAGAAACAGATATTGTGATAGTGAAATGCATATAATAAGGTGAAACTCATACTCAACTAGAATTGAATTTCCTTCTATTTTTTAAAGAACTTCAAAAGAATAAAGAGCTGAAACACACACACACATGCATGTACATACACACAAATATACATACACACCATATATAATTTTGTGGGTTGCACTTGAATTGACTAAGGAGTGCTAAGATATCATTCTATCTATCCTGAAGCCCTTTAACTCTTGAGAAAAAAATAATGAGAACAAGTAGGGTCAAGTGAGATCAAAATTATCTCTTCTGCTGTGAGATTTTGTGCATACCACTTTATAATTTGGTACCCCAGCTTCCCAAGTTATGAGAATGAGAGTGTTTAGCCCAAAAGGACTGTTATGGAAATAAATTTATTAACTGAAGCTCTTTGACAATAAACTCCATTACTACAACAGTGTTCTTTTGGAAGCAGCTTCCTGCTTGATTGTAAGAAACTGAATGGAAACATCTTCAAAAATGATTAAAAATTGAAAAAAAAACTGCCTTAAATTGTAACACAAGTGCATAATTGTTACTTTCTAATTGATGTGCTTTCCCTTACTTTCAAAAGAATTCCTTCTAGTAATAGCATTTCTAGTTTAAGCTAAATGTTTGGAAGGAAGGAAGGAAGGAAGGAAGGAAGGAAGGAAGGAAGGAAGGAAGGAAGGAAGGAAGGAAGGAAGGAAGGAAGGAAGGAAGGAAGCAAAGAAGCAAAGAAGCAAGGAAGCAAGGAAGGAAGGAAGCAAGGAAGGAAAGGAAAGGAAAAGGAAAGGAAAGGAAAGGAAAGGAAAGGAAAGGAAAGGAAAGGAAAGGAAAGGAAAGGAAAGGAAAGGAAAGGAAAGGAAAGGAAAGGAAAGGAAAGGAAAGGAAAGGAAAGGAAAGGAAAGGAAAAGAAAAGAAAAGAAAAGAAAAGAAAAGAAAAGAAAAGAAAAGAAAAGAAAAGAAAAGAAAAGAAAAGAAAAGAAAAGAAAAGAAAAGAAAAGAATCTTTTAGGGAAATCATTATACATGAGATGGATACTTAGTGTGGAAAGAGCACTCACTGGACTGGAGTAAGAAAATCTGAATTACCATCCAATATATAACATACATAGTTGCATGACTTTGGGCAATCTCAGTGAACCTCAATTTTCAACTCTAGAAGAGTGATAGCAATCAAAATACCTATACCTCACTGGTTCATGATGAGGAAAGCACATTGTAAGCCAAGGGTCATTATCATCATTATTAGTTTCATTTTTAGTTCTTGTTAACTGGTGCTCTTTGCTATGAATGCTATGATAAAGAAATAGTGTGAAGAAAGACTTTTGTGATAGACTGAATGATAATACTGTATGGTTATTTGGATAACACAGATTCTGGAATTCCATTTTTAGAAATCAAGATGAGAGCAAAATCTTGCCTCAGAATAAAGCTTACAAGAATTTGGGCTAAGACACAATCATGGGAGGTTTACAGGATCTCAATCACAATGGAAAACAAACTGAATTTTTGTCTTTGGAGGACAGATGATTTGAGCATTTGATTTTCAGAAAAAGGAATGGAAATTTTTCAACCTATGAATTCTGGAGAGCAAAAGAGGGGAAAAAACATTAATCTAAAGGGGAGAGACCTTGAGGGAAGGTATGGGGGGGGGGAGTATCTATGGGGAAGAACAGTTTGACTGAGATACATTGAAACTTTTTTAATAGTGAAAACAGTGAGAAGAGCTCATTTTTCCCAGTGGTATTTAGAGAGTCAGAGGGTTTCAAGCTGGTGTTATGTCATATTTAATATGCCATGGGTTGAAAGCTATACTTCTCCAAGGTAACCAGCTAGACTTCTCAGCTTTAGTTGTTTAGTCAGTTTCCGTCACTTCCTACTCTTAGTGATCTCATTTGGGAGTTTTCTTGGCAAGGTTTGCCATTCTCCAGCTCATTTGACAGATGAAGAAACTGAGGCAAATGGGGTGAAAAGATTTCCCCAGAGTCACACAGGTAGTAAATGTCTGAAGCCGGAGTTGAACTTTGGTCTCTACTAGAGGGTCATACTATCAGAATATGTCTAATAAAGCCCAGAACCATTTAATTCTTAAAAGATGAAAGTCCATTTCTAGCTCCTATTGACAATAAGCATTTAGTAAATAACATATACATCTTTAAAATCTTATTATTTCATTTCAGTTCACACAAACTCAGTAAACTCTTTCTCTAAAACGAGCTGCAGTCAAAACGCAATATTTGAAATCTTGAGTTCTCCTTCTTGGATTTATCATATGTAGCTCTTCTTGAAAGTTGGGGAATTGTAACTGCTGAATTCATCTTGAAAAAAGTTGTCAGTGATGTTGCTATTATTAAGTTTAGTAAAAGGAGGAGAACTAATGTTATCAAGACCAAAACAATTTATTAAATACTATTATTAGACATGTGTGATTAAAAAAAGAAATAGAATCACAGACTGAAGAGCTGGAAGAAAAATAGATCTTTTCCAAAGTTTCATGATTTCTTTTATCATATAAACATATGTGAGAATATGCATAACTTAACTCCAAACTCCAATTCATATTAATATTATATGACTTTTATTTTAAATCTTAGAAAGGATAAGCATTATTTGTTAAGTGAGGTTATAAAAGCATTACCCATATGTAAAAGTTATTTTCTTTTTTATTTATTTAAAACCCTTATCTTGGAATCAATGCTAAGTATAAGTTCCAAAGCAGATGAGTGGTAAGGGCTAGGCAATTAGTTAAGTGACTTGGCCAGGGTCACACAGCTAAGAAGTATCTGAGGCCAAGTTTGAATCCAGGACCTTCCCATCTCTAGGTCTGGCTCTCTACCCACTGATCCATCTAGCAGCCCCCCCCCCCATATTTATAAGTTCTAACACTTGCTTATCTTTAATGATATTAATTCCATGTTAAATATATTCTAGGTTTGCTTATAGAGCAAGATTGAACATTAGTCAGAATTTCTAATTCAAGGTGACATTAGTCCGAATTTGGATTTTGACTATATAACCTAATATGTATACATAAAATATTGTATTTCCCCTAAACTGTGCCAAGTTATTTCAAATCTTTATTATTTTTCTTTTCATGTCATTACAAAGTTTGAAGTGAAGTTAACTAACTGAATTGTCACATAGAGTTTAAAAGAAATGTATGAAGAAAACAAGGAACTACATTTGATCAATTTTGGAAATGGACTATTTCAGTAAGCAGGAGGATTGCGGCAGGAACAAATTAACCCTTTCTTTTACTCTGAACCAGTAATAATTTCTTGATTCCTAGTTGGCCTCTTTGCCTAAGGGTAAACATTAAAAAAGAAAATAATGGAGAATCATAAAAAATTGAGATGAAAGACTCTTAAGATCATGTATCTTTTGTCCCACCTGTGCATGACTATTCCCTTCAGCAAACCACAGCCATCTATTCCAAAATAAAAATATTTATTTTGTTGCTGTAACTCAGCAGCTAGTAGAAATACAACTTTGATACTCTGAGTTCAACAACATTGGCCTCACAATTGCTTTCTCTGTTTGATTTTTATTTTGAACTTAATTAGAATCTTTAAATTTCCAGTTCAACTTTTTGAAGGAAATTAAATCTACACATGTTTTAGATTTTTCTTCAATGGAGAAGGTTTATTTTCCTTTTTTGGTGTCAATTTTTCTTTCAAATCTCTGTTCCCATTTCTTCCATGAATTTTCATCTCTTCCCTTTGTGTAAATCACTATAAATTTTACATATTTTCTTATTTCCCCATTATAGAAAATCTTTGTGTGTTCTCTTTCTATGATATTTTTCTTATTGTGTTTGATTCTGTGTGCTAATTATTTAATAGTAAAATGCAATAAACTAAAATGACATATTTGTCTTATTCTATAACTTTCCATTTTTCTTTGAGATATTTGTATACCAGAGACTGGATTTTTTTTTAAGTTATAAGTTCTTTGTCTTAATTTGCATATGATAGTCTCTCTCTCTCTCTCTCTCTTTGTTCTTCCTTTTCTTCAATATAAACTATCATGAATTGTATTTATGCAGAAGCCAACCATATTTATGAATAGAAAACTTAATTTTTTCAGCTTTACAGTTAATTAGAACAATGTTATTTTAGTTGGTATGTTGTTCATACTCCTGGCAAAAACTCTGGGCCAATCAAACTGGATGACCTAATACCTCCTGCCTTCTTGAGTTTTCTAAAACAAAAGAGATGCAAAGCTGCAGGCACCCCAAATTTGTCCAGAAAGATAACTCTGGTGGCCACAGGCTGACTCTAATAGGCATTAAGTAAACAAAAATCACAGCTGCTCTCATACTTTAACAATGTAAATGTTTGCTAGTTTTAAAAAATGGGACCTAGCAGCAGCACGGGAAGTTTGGTATAATAATCCAATAAATTCTTCTGAAATAACCCAACTTCTGTCTTTTATATTAAAGTTTAAGCGTAAGACCAAGTAAAATAGAAAATAAAGAACACTTCCCTTTGCCCCAACCCCCACACCAAACAGAAATTCCACAGGTTTTGCCAAAACTCCCCATAGATTTATCACTTTGTATGAGACTTTGTACAGAACACTACAAAATCTCCTTTGCACTTAAGGGCCAGATGTTACTGTCAAATTGCAACCATCCGTGGCTACATGTATATACACACAGCACAGTCATCATCTAACTGCACACATGAGGCACAGGGAAAAGAACTTATGACCCAATACAGATTTTTTACTCGCGGTAAATGCAGAATTGCCACTAACTGGTTGTTGTAGTTTGGTTTATGATCTAGATCTAGATTTAGACCTCCCACCACTAGAGGGCATGACAATTCCCAAATCAGGGATGCCCTAGAAAAGAATGATAGTTTGTAACCAACAAGTAATAGTGCCAGTGAGCCTACTAGCCTACTACTGTTTAAAAAGCTCTGGTATTCATCCACCTTGAACATTTTGTAGCTTCATCGCCTCCCTACAGGAGATGCCCCATTTGGGTAATGATCGATGGGGACTGGAGAGAGTTTTTGCTCCCTACCTGTCTAAAAATATCCCTTTCGTTTATGTAAGCAGTAACAGAGTAAACATTGGAGTAGCAGGGTACCACTACATTTATGAGACTATAAGCTCCTTGAGAGCAGGGATTATTACACTCTTTGTATATGTATTACTACTGCCTGCCTAGCTCAGTGACTAGCACGGATGGAGACTTAGTAAATACTAGTTGACTGGAGGAAAGATGCGTTGATTGCTTGCATCCTTAGAGCACTGGTCCTTTTCATCTTGTACTTGATCTCCTCCTTTGGCTACCCTCCCTCCCCCAAGTAGAAAATTAATTCCTTGAGATCAGAAGGCTCTTACTTTTATTTCCAGTGCTTAAAAAATATGTTTCCATTCCATCCCGGAAAAGACAGTTCTCTTGGTTATTTATTGCTGGCAAATTTTTGCTTTCAAGTTTTTTTCTCAGTGCTAACTTTCCGGATTTCTTGCTTTTTTTAATTTCCAGGTGCTCAAAGACACTTACCACCCAGTCTATTTAATAATGGTCGTTAGCTTTTCATCTCCTCCTATATCTTTTAAATGACTCAATGCTTTTACTCCAACCATCTCTCATGTCTGCAATGCACTCCTCCCTGCGGCCGACTTCTCTAAATCCTTATCCTTCAGGGCTCACATCAGATGCTACCTCATCATGCAGTGAGGGTTCGCAATCTCTCAGTTTCTCAAATTGCTTTGCTTCTTATGATTCAGACATGTATGTGTTGTGTCTTCTTGTTCTTTCTCTTTGTAAGCATTAGTTATTTTAGTTTTGTCCTTGTATCTCCAGGATCCAGCCTTTATTTAAATATTTATTATTTAAACCCTACTCTCTGGCTTAGGATCTATACTAAGTATTGATTCCAAGACAAAAGAGCAGATAGGGCTAGGCAATTGACCACAAATGACTGGCCCAGGGTTACACAGCTAGAAAGTGTCTGAGGCCAGATCAAACCCAGGACCTCCCGTCTCCAGCCTGGCTCTCTATTCCCTGAGCTACATAGCTTCCTTCTTGCCCATATATTTGCACATAGCTGAATTTAATTGACTATATAAAATCACTTTGGACAACAGGTACTTAATCATCAGTTCTTTAGAAGATCTCTGGAAAGCTATGACTTGAATATCAGTCTAAGAGAAAATTGTCTGCTCCCCGGTGAAGAGCAAGAAGCTCTGGGTAGTTTTCAGTGTGGCTCCATCATTTTGTCTGAAATGAATTCCCTAAATGCCAGGCACAGCATATTCAAATCCAAGTATTAAAACTCACCCCAAAGCCAAATACAAATCATTTTTTAATTATTTGCTATTTTAGTTTTCCCAGACCTCTTCCCCCTCTATTATTGCTAATAATTGCCTGCTGACTGTACCCTGAAATTAAATTAGCTGTTAGATGTTTCATTCTTGAGGTTTCCTGGATATATGAACAAAAGGGATTTGTCTTGCTGTAAATGATTTCAGACATCCAGGAACCCAGAAGGGGTGGATGGCAGGAGACCCTGGGACTGGAACAAGAGAAGGTCAGACAGAGTATCATGGAGACAACCATGATGTATATAGGAAGAAAAGGCATGAGATGAGGCAGAACACTGGAGATAGTCGTATATCCTATCCTACCATTACCCCATGGATGACTCATGGTTAAATAAAAAATAAATGTGTATCTGGGATGAAGAAGAGAAGAGTGAATTGGGAAGGAGACTACAAGTTCAAGGGGCCCATAGGAAGTAGCATTTAGAATCATAATAGAACGCTAAAAAACTTTTGAGTCGTCAGTGTGCTGGAGCCTAGGGTAAAATAAGCTTCAAGGAGTGAAGAGACCTCAAGGAATTAGAGCAATGGCCACATGTCACTAAAACAAAGAAGGGAACTTTTCTATTTGAATGTAAAAGGCAATTGATTAAAGCAGTACAAAGAAATTCACTTTGCCACCCTCCCCTCTTTGACTTCTGTCATTGATAAATGAAAGAATTGAAGCTCAGCATCCACCAACTTAGAAACTTTCATACTGATTAATTGATTATTGATTTTCACGAGTTACCTCTCCTAGAAACTGAATGAATCTACGTGTTTAACCTGAAAACCTTGACTAATCTTTTCAGACTCTTATCATATCACCCTCCCTTCCCAAACTCAGTGTGCCAAACTGGCTCACTTGCTCTTCCCACATGTGATGTTTTATTGTCCACCTCCATGTGCCTGCCTGGAATAGTGGCGGGTGATGATAATGGTGGTGGTGGTGGTGGTGATGATAACAACAATAATGAAAACATTTCTATGTTGCATTAAGGTGTGAAAAGTGCTGTGCAAGTAAAATCTCATTTTTGCCTCACCACAACCTTGGGAGGTAGAGGCTATTATTATTCACATTTTACAGGTGAGAAAACTGAGGTAAAGTTTAAAGTAAAGGTTAAGTGACTTTGCCCAGGAATGCTTCCTCTCCGCCTTTAAGGCTAAATTCAGGTATTCTTGTATGGGACCTTTGATGACAACTTCCATCAATTACTTTGTGTGTATTTTACATTTACATGGATTTTCTAGATCTTGTGCCCCACCTCCAAGAAATTCCTCAGTAGCAGTGACTATTTTAATTTTTGTCTATATGGCTCCAGTACCTAGAACAGTGCCTTATATTAATTAGTACCTTACAGTAGGTATCTTCTACCAGAAGCCTTTCCCATCCTCTTTTAATTCTAGTAACTTTTTTCTCTTAATTATTTCCTATTCATTAGGTATATAGTTTAGGTATATTTGTTTGCTTGTTGTCTTCCCTTTAGATTATGAGTTCCTTGAGGTAAGAAATTGTCATTTGCCTCTTTATGTATCTCCAAAGTTTAGCATGGTGCCAAGGCATACTGTAGGCACTTAATAAACATTTATTGATTGATTGGCAAGTGCTTGATAAATGCTTCCTGAATGAACTGAATTTGACCAAATTAATTATTCAGTTCATAGAGAAGTGGTCAAGGGATATAAACAAAAAAAATTTAAAGAGGAATTGTAAACTATTAACAACAATATAAAAGATTGTTTCAAAACATCATCCTAAAAGAAATGCAAACTAAAACAACTGAAGTTTCACCTCACTCACATCCAGAAAAAATGGCAGAAATGGCAGAAGACTGAAATAGATAACTTCAGAAGGGCTGTGGCAAGATAGGCATGCCATTGTGCATTGGGTAGAATTGTAGTTGGGGCGACCATTTGGCAAAGTAACCTGGAATTATGCTTTTCTAAAAAGTGGCTAAAATGGCCATACCCTTTGACCCAGAGAGACCACTGCTTGGCATCTTCTCCAAAGAAACAAAAACAGAAAGAAAGGTTCCATATATACTATTCCTAGTAGCACCTTTTGTGGTAGCAAAGATCTGGAAACAAAATACGCTTCTCTCAACTGGGTAATAACTAACAAAATTATAGTATGTCAATGTAATGAAAACTTTCTGGTCTACAAGAAACATTGGATATGAAGAATTCAGAGAAGCAGGGGAAAGCTGTCTAGAAGGATTTTGCAGAGTGAAGGTATCAAAAAAGCAAGCAAAGTATACAATAATTTCAACCTCAACAGAACTTGAAGTAATGGTGAAAATAGATTTCCAAGTGCCAACTGTTGTGAGAGGAATCTTTATTTTCATTTTAAAGCATTTCCTAAGATGATTTTGGACTACACATTGGAGAAGTGAATGTGCCCCTCCTGAGGAAAAAAATCCACTACTCCCCCTCCCTGCAATGTGGCCCTCATTTTGAAATATCATTTTTCACTTGTTGATGCTTTTTTTATAGACCCAGGGCAAAGAGGGAGTGTGGGGAAAACATGTCCCAGGTTTTATTAGTTCTACAGTATGAAATAAGCAGCTCAAAAAACCCCCAAGTATTTGCTCAAATCCATTACCAAAGTCCCATATGATTCCGAAAGCAAAGCTTTGAAACCCCACCTGCTACCAGTGTTACAGTAATGACTGCCAAAAAACAAAGGAAATCATTAGATTAAAATCTTGCTGCTTTCAAAAAACCCAGCAATCTACCTACTTTTTTTTTTAACTTAAAGGGCTAGTTTCTTTCAGAGGGCAGCATCTGCCCCCTCAGAGTGTGATGTTTAGTCTTATTTTACTATCTCTAGATCACGGGTCATTTAAAAAATGAAGTTTTAAAATTGGTAAAACCTAATTCAAACTCCTTCCTATTCAAGATTGAAATTTATATTCGAATGAATGGCTTATGTCTCGAACCTTTGTCATCAAGGATTTTCTTTGAATGCCTGCTAGAAGGGGCCCTACGTATCAACTTTATAGTACCTAGACTCCTTGGAACCGTAGGTTCTATTCCTAGGAGGGCGGTGGTAGCCTAGTCCTTCATTATTCTGAAGGAGATAAATGGAGTAGCAGGCAACTTCCTTCACGAGGGTCTTTCGATGAAAACTTAAAAGCTTAATTCCTCTGGGGATCTGGGAAATTCCGTAGCACATCCCCCCCACCCCCTCACCGCCACCGCCCCCCACCCCCACCCCTGTAAAAGTAAGGACTTGTCTATTGTCTTAGAAATCGACGTGATTCCTTAACTTTTCTTAGCTGGTTTACTGTTTCTCAGTGAGCAATTTGACGAGGTGTCCGGCTTTGGCTGTTATGGACCCTGCCTGTAGTTGTAACCCGTCATGGGATGAAGGGAGTTTTGTAAATCTAAACTGGGCTCCTCTCTCTGTAATTTGCTAATATTGGGACCGGAGGGTGGAGAGATAAACACCCGCCTTCTTGGACCCGTAGCATTTATCCTAAGTAGCCCCTTGTTGATGATAACACCAAAAAATCAGTTTATATCCCTCACGAACCATAAAGAAGGAGACCGCCTATTCATAGATTCGTCTCAAGGAGGCTGAATGTACAACTGTCCGACGACCAACTGAACGTTGGAGACCAGATCATGACAAAAAGTTTACCTGGGCTGTAGGGAAATCCTCATTCATTTCGTAGGGTCCTTCAGTTCTGGTCACCATTATTTTCCTTCAGAAAAGAAAGCAGCATGATTTTCCTTCAAAGTCCTTTGACTTTTGAATTGTTATGGTATCTAAATGTATGTCCAGGGCAATTTTTATCCACACCTCCCCTCCCCAAGTTAAAAACTGGAAATGCATCAGATAATTAGATGAGAGGTGTCCCATTTCAAACATTCTGAAGCTTGCTGAGTTCTGTCTAGTTGGAAAATCTTGAACCCCAAAAACTACATTACCCAGAATGCTTTTCCCTTTCTGCACTTTTGCGGCTTCACGTAATGAGTTCTGTAGTTCCTCAGGATCTCCAGATCGCTGGCTTCTTTCACAATCGGGCTGGGTGGCTTAGGTAACTTTTAATCTAGTTGTTATAAATAAATTTTTTTAAATATAATACTTTAGCTATTGGATGTCAATTTTAACCTTTACAGTTCTCTTAACCTAACTAATCCACACTTACTGAGCTCAGGGACTTAAACAGCAAAGCAAAAATCTAGAGGATCCCGAAGACAAAGAACAACTCCCTTCAGAGTTCCACAGAAGAGAAAACTTAGGAAGATGGTGTGGTAGAGAGCACTAAAGTGGGTGATTTTTAGTATCATTGTACTCAGCAACTATTTATTGGACCATGAACATCATGTACCCTTTGTGTACCTCAGTTTCTTTTCTGAAAAAAAAAAGGCCCATTCCAAGAAAGGTTGACTCTGGCATTGAATGTTAGTAACTCTGGGTTCTCTGTAGGAAATATGTGCCCAAGATAAATTTAGTTAGCAGGCTGCATGGGGGAAAAAATGATTGGTTTGCTTGTTTTGCAATTGGACCACTGTGAAATGATAAATACATCTACTGGCATAGAATTCTTCCCCGAAAAGAATCCATAGAGTGACCAACACATGTTTCTAATGACGAGGAACCTTAAATGCAACTAACATATCAGTATCTCTACGTAGAACACGAAGTAAGTAAGCTGGGGAAGATGGATAGATTTGCAATTGGTTTGGTATCAGAAAAGGTTTCCAGACAGTGGAAGTGCCATTTTTTTCTTTCTCTTTTTATGAATGGCTTCAGTATCCAGGGTGCACTTCTCTCCCCAAGCCATTCATAAAAAATAAAAACAAAACCAAACAAAACCAAAAAAGAAAAAAAAAACCCGACCAACTTTCTGGATACAGTCTGGAGCCATTGGGTGCCAGAGGCTGGGAAAACATACTGGCAGCAGTCACCCAACCCACATTGAAAGTATTCAAGGGTCTGTTTGTTTGGTGGTCTGAAAAGTATGAAGTGATCTGTGGAAGTGCAGCTGGTAGGAGGACTGGAGCAGACTAGGCAGAGAGCCAGCACTGGCCTAGTTTCAGACATTGTCTTTCCCCTCATTGAAGTGTCAGGACCTAATTCATGGAAAATTGGGTGAGTTGGCAGCTCTTTCAGAGGATTTCATTGAGCTGCAGAGTATGCAGGAGTCACATGAATGCAGAGGCCACAGCCAAAAAAATGTGGGGATTTCTGAGCAGTTGGAACTAGTCAGCCTGCAAGAATGTCTGTGGATTTGATGTGGTTTGGGAGTAAACATGTGTACAGGTGTAATCACCAAGAGGAGAAAAGAGGGAGGAGAGGGCTGGAGATGGAGGTTCCTGAAAGGCTCAATGTAGTCTATTCTTACAAATGACTCTTTGGAGATGAATAATCTCTTGGCAAGAACATCCGAGCCCTAAGGGGTAGAAAAGTTCTAATGAGCCCTGGGTAAACCTCCACCTGGAGAAGACATCATCACAAACTGTGTGGTTTTAGGATATCTTTCCCACTATGATTTCAAGCAAAGAAAAGGGCAGAGAAGAAGAATGGTTTTTTAAAGACCGGAATTCAGTTCTCTTGCCACAGTTCTTTTTAATCAGGTTTACTGAGCCTTGATTCTTTCAATAGGATCTTTTTTTTTAAGACACTCATAAGTCATAGAATGTCAGACCGAGAATCAGAAAGCCCTGAATCCCAACTCTGCCCTCAGCTGCTTGCTTACTGTGCTTCCCTAGAGAAATGACTTAATTTGTCTGCCTCAGTTTCCTCATCCATAAAATGGCAATAATAGTAGCCACCTCCTAGGTTTGTTGGGAAGAGAAAAGGCTACAGTACTTGTAAAGTGCTTTGAAAACTATAAATGCTAGCTATTAAGAACAACAGATCATTGAGTAACTGATTAAGGAAAGGAAATTGAACAAGGGAGTCCCACTCCTCCAGATAGATGTATATATAGCCAAACCTCCATTATTTGGGAAAATTGAAGCTCCTTTATTTTCAAAAAGCTTTTTTCTCTTTCAGGATTCAAGTGATCAGAAGAGAAGTTGCCCCAGATTGGGAGCAAAAAGATTCAAATTTTGCTAATAACAATTTAACTGAGTCAGCCAGAAGGAATCTCTAATCTCTCAAGTTTTTAAATGAGGAAACAGGTACAAGGAGATCAAGTGGCTTGCCCAAAATTGAATAGGTACCAAGTAGTATAGTCAAAATTCAAATCCAGACCTTCTAACTCCAGAATAAGTACTCATTCTTCTATTCCACTCTTCAGAATCCCAATTTCTTGATCTGTAAGATGAGGGTAAGAAGATAATAATACATATGCTGCCTATCTGCAAAGTAGTGGGAGAAAGTGTCTCTTTTAAAAGCACCCCATCATGGGGCAGCTGGGTGGCTCAGTGGATTGAAAGCTAGTCCTAGAGAAGGGAAGTACTGGGTTCAGACATTTCCTAGCTGTGTGACTCTGGGGAAGTCACTTAACTCCCACTGCCTAGCCCTTACCACTCTTCAGCCTTGGAACCAATATACAATATTGATTCTAAGCTGGAAAGTAAGGGTTTAAAATAATTTTTTAATTAAAAAAAAAAACCCTGCCCTGTCAATGTTAGCTCATAGTGATATCTTCAGGCACAGAAAGACTATTGAATTGAGGTTTTCATTAGAACAACTGTAAGTTGTTTGGGATATAAGCAAATACCTTAAGCCCCAAATCAAGTCAGAGAAATAATTCCTAAAACAGATTTATTATAAAAATAATCAAAAAGCATTTGAAATATTATCATAATCTCCCCTCCTTTCCTCAATCGATTATTTAAAACCTATTGGAAAATCCACGAGGAATCCAGAGTTTTCATCACAAAAGTAGCCAGTCACCTGGTATGTGAAAACCAAACTTCATAGCAGAATAGATACCAGTCAGCCTCTTTCTGTCCAAGCTCAGGGCTGGTGACAGAAGTGAACAAATTCAGTAATTCTGGCCTGAGTTCTCTTTAAAATGGGCTGTCTCATCTGGTTTTAATTAGGGCTTGTTTAAAAGGAGGTCTTCTTAAATTGTAGTAGAAAGATGGGGGAATGGGAATGAAAGGACCTAGATTGATGTCTACTGCTCAAAAATAGTTTAATTTTGAGACAGTCCATTCATTTATCTCTGAGCCGCAATTTCCTCATCTCAGAAATGGGGATAATCACATTTGTACCACCATTTTTGTGATAAGAAATTAAACAAAATGAGGTATATGAAAAGGCTTTAAAATTATAAATGTATATGTATTTACACATTTACATAAACTTACTTATAATTTGCATGGTATTCTTTGGTAGAATTGCTTTAATCTTCAAATATTTGCCATTTTTAAAACAATAAGCTCGAAAAACATTCATAGACATAAACATTTTCCTACACAAAGAACAGAAAAAGATTACCTAGGACAGTGAATTTTCAACTTTTAATAGAGTAGTTCCAACAGTGCCATTCTTGTCCACTTCCCTTCTGAATTTTCTTTTCTCTTCTGTGTGCTTTTGAAAAAAATTCTTACTTTCTGTCTTAGGACCAACTCTAAGACCAAAGGGCAAAGGTTAGGCAAACAAGGCTGAGTGACTAACCTAGGGTCATACATCTAGGAAGCATCTGAAGTCAAATCTGAACCCAGGTTCTCTGGCCTACAGGTCTGGTGTTTTATCCACTGTACTACCTAGCTCCCCCTCTTCTGGATATTTTTAATGAATTACTGATTCTCTTTTCTTTTTTTTTCTCCTTTTCTTTTTAGTTTTGCTATAACTGCCTTCCCCACTCTCCATATTCATTCTCCCTTTTAAAATCATTCTTTCCTAGTAAATATATATAGTCAAGCTAAAATGTTTTTTAAATGCCCAATCTGTGTCTGGAAATGTAGGTCTTCTTTACCTCTAATCCATCACCTTTCTGACCAGCCTGCATGCTTTATTATCAGTCTTCTAGAATCAGGATTTAGCAAATTGATTACAGCTCTAAAGCCATTCATTGTTTTCTTTGCAGTATTGCTATGACTGTAAAAACTTGTTCCCCTAATCCTGCTCACTTCATTCTGTACCAGTTTCATAGAAGTACTCCTAGGTTGCTCTGAATCCCATTCCTTTCTTGAGTTTTATGGTATAATAATATTCTATTACATTCTTATGTCATAATTTGTTCAGTCATTCCTCAGGAAATGGGAGCCTACTTTGTTTCCAACTCTGTATTGCAAAAAAGCCCCACCATATATAGATATAGATATACATATACATATATATATATATACATATTTTGTACATGTCTTTCCTTTAATCTTTTTAGGTATGAGTCTAGTAGTATAGCTACTATTGTATTGCTGCATCAAAGGGCATGCATTGTTTTGTTTTGTTTTTTGAGATATAGCTTCAAATTGCCTTTCAGAATGATTGAACCACTTCAGAAGTCTAAAAATGCATCTGTACCTGTCTTCCCATATCCCTCAAATGGTTATCTTTCCCTTTATGCTGTCTTGGTCAATTTGATGAATATGAGGCTGTAAAAGTTGTTTTAGTTAGGATTTCTGTTATTATCAGCAATTCTTCCCACTTTTTTCATTATTTCTCTTGAGATTCTTGCCCTTTTGTTCTTTCAGATTAATATTGTTATTATTTGTCTAGTTATGTTAAGTAGGCAAATCTTGGCAGTTTGGTATGGCAATGAATCTATAAACAATTTAAGTAACATTGACATTGTTATTAAAGTAGCACAGCCCAACCATGAGCAATTAATAGCTTTCTAATTATTTGTTTATCTTTGTTTCCATAAATAATGTTTTCTATTTATATTCAAATAATTCCTGTATATATCTTAGTACCTGGACTCTCAGATATTTCATATATAATCATTTTAACTTTGAAAATATCCTTTAGGGGGTATCTTGGTGGCTCAGTGAATTGAGAGCCAGGCCTAGGGAAGGGAGGTCCTGGGTTCAAATATGGCTTCAAACACCAGCTGTGTGACCCTGGGCAAATTACTTAATCATCATTGCCTAGCCCTTACCACTCTTCTGCCTTGGGAAGGAAGGAAGGAAAGAAGGAAGGAAGGAAAGAAGGAAGGAAGGAAGGAAGGAAGGAAGGAAGGAAGGAAGGAAGGAAGGAAGGGAGGAAGGAAGGGAGGGAGGGAGGAAAGGAAGAAAGAAAAAGAAAGAACTCTTTTAACTTTATAGATAAATATATAAATTTAACCAAAATAATTCATATCTTTGTCAGTTATAAGAATATAACATTGATTTTTTTTCCCCTTTCTCCTAGCCACAACAGGTGATTCAAAAGAAGCCTGCTCAGGTAAGATATGAAGTATAATGAATTCACTCTCTGATTATCATTAATAATGATATTAAATTAATTCCTTTTCACATAATACATACAGTTTTTATCAATATTTTTCAGCTTAGTTTCTTAGAACAGGAAATATTAGTATATTTTTAAATTTTCTCTTTTTATAGGATTGGTGCACTTAAGATATAAAGAGATGTAGTTTGAAAAGAATGTAGAACCTACAAAATGCTTTGAACATAAGTTTATTTAACTTGCCTTAATTTTCTGATCTGTAAATTGGAAATAATAAAGCACAAATTCCATGTGTAAGTTATTGGAGTAAGAAGTATACAATAATAACTTAAGTCTTTAACATAACTTACTGCAAATAATCATCAAATTTTGCCCTTTTATGTAACTATCCATTGACTTCATGGAAAACTTATTATCTGTATACTTTTATAAGTAAAGATATTTCATGATATTTATTTAAAATGTTTTCTTTATCACATTACTATTATATAACATCTTCTAAAGTTCTTAAGGCATATTCAAATCATTTTTTAATGTAAATACTACTAAAAAGCTATTAGTTGACCAGAAAAGTTAGCCTAATTTCACAGGATGGAAAGTCATTGACAATGTCAAAACACCCCCTTCATAATAATTTGGAGCTCCCTGTACTAAGTCCAGTTCATATCAGAAGAAATTAGTTATATCCTTTAAGAAAACAACTGTTGAGGCAACTTGGATGCAGGCTGGCTAAGTGACACTAGATAAATAAATCACTTAAACCCTCAATAGCCCAGTCAAGACTCTAAAACAATCCATTGCTAAAGAGTTGGCGGTCTGTACTGGTGAAGCAAATGTCCTCATTGGGAGTTCTCTGGACATTGTGCCCTCTCTAACCCAGGAGCAGAGGAAAACTTTAAGATAAAATTAAAAGTCAGAAACAGGTTAGAAAATAAGCAAACAGTTTTTAAAAAGCCTGACCATATATTATGGCCACAGGGAAAATCAAGTCACAAACCCAGAAGAAGGTAGTGATGGCAAAACTGCTAAAAGCAAAGCCTCAAAGGAAAAAATAAAATATGAATTAGATAGGAGCCCACAAGAATTCTTCGAAGAGTTTGAAAAGGATTGTCAAAGTCAAATAATAGTAGAAGACAATTGGTTAAAAAAACAAAAATGATGCAAAAAAATTATGAAGTGTCAACAGGTTGGTAAAGGGGGCACAAAAAAAAAACTTAAGAAAAAATAGAATTGGCTAATTGGTAAAATGCACAAAATCCACTGAGAAGAAAAGAATTTCTTAAAAAGTAGAATTGGTCAAAAGGAAAAAAATAGGTGCAAAAGCTCACTGAAGAAAATAATTTCTTAAAAGTTAGAATCAGGAAAGTGGGAATTAATGAATCTATAAGACATTAAGAAAAAATAAAATAAGTAAAAAAAAATTAAGAATAGAAGAAAATGTGATATATTTCATTGAAGAAACCATCAACCTGAGAAATAAACTGAAGAGAGATAATTCAAGAATTATTGTAGTACCTGAAAGCCATGCTCAAAAAGAAGAGCCTAGACATCATCTTTCAATTACTTATAGCTATAGAAATAACAAGGAAAAGAGATGGAAAGAATGTGAATAGGCAATGAAGAAACAAAACTGTTACTCTATGCATATGATATGATAGTCTACTTAGAGAATACTAGAGAATCAACTAAAAACCTAGTTGAAATGATTAACAACTTCAGCAAAGTTGTAGAAAATAAAGCAAACTCATATATAAAACTCATCAGATTTTCTAAATAATATCAACAAAATCCAACAGGAAGAGATAGAAAGAAAAGTTCTATTTAAAATAATCAGGGACAATACAAAATTCTTGGGATTTTGCCTGCCAAGACAATTTCAAGAACTATATGAAAACACTTTATGCACAAGTAAAGTCAGATCTAGAAAATTAAAGAAGTTGCTCATGGGTAGCCAAGCCAATATAATAAAAAATGACAGTTCTATCTAAATTAATTTACTTATTCAGTGCCATATCAATCAAACTATCAAAAGATTATAGAGTTAGAAAAAAATAACAAAATTCATCCAGAAGAATGAAAGGTCAAAAATATTAAGTGAACCAATGAAAAATATGTGAAAGGGGCCTAACAGTGACAAGTCACAAAATATATATTGCAAATCATCAAAGCAATCTGGTACTGGCTAAGAAACAGAATGGTAGATCATTGGAATAGATCAGGTACACAATATACAGTAATAAATGACCACAACAAACTAGCATTTAAAAAAGTCAAAGATCTAAACTTTTGAAACAAGAACTTTCTATTTGAAAAAAATTGCTAGGAAAACTGAAAAGCAATTTAGTAGAAACAAATTATAAACCAATATCTCACATAAAATACTAATATAAAGTCAAAATGGGTATATAATTTAGATGTAAAGAAGATTATCATAAGTAAATTAGGAGAGCATGGAAAATTTTAGATGTCAGATTGTTGGATAAGGAAAGAATTTATGAGCAAACAAGAGAGACAGCATTATGTGATTTTCAAATGGATAATTTTTATTGCATTTAAACTAAGAAAGTTTTGTTCAAACAAAACCAATGTAGCCAAAATTAGAAGGAAGATGGGGTAAGAATTTATAGCAAGTTTGTCTAATAAAGGCTTCATTTCCTAAATATAAAGAGAACTGAGTCAAATTTATAAGAATATAAGTCATTCCCCAATTGACAAATGGCCAATGGCTATGAAGTTTTCAGATGAAGAACCCAAAGCGATCCATAATAATATGGAAAAAATGCTCTGAATCACTCTTGATCAAAGAAATTCAAATTAAAACAATTCCGAGGAACCACCTTACTTACACCTATCAGATTGCTCAATATGGCAATAATGGAAAATGGAAAATGTTGGAGGGAATGTGAAAAAAAAAAGGACATTAATGCACTGTTGGTGGAGTTGTGAACTGATCTAACCATTCCAGGGAGCAATTTAGAACTATGCCCAAAGAGCTATAAAATTATACATACCTTTTAACTCAGCAATACCACTACTAGGTCTGTACCCCAAAGAGATAAAAGGAAAAGGACCTAGATGTACAAAAATGTTTATAGAAGTGCTTTTTTGGTAGCAAAGAAGTGGACATTGAGTGGATACTCATCAATTGGAGAATGGTCAAATAAGTTGTTGTACTAGATTGTGGTGGAATATCATTGTGTTGTAAGAAATGATGAACAGGATGGTTTCAGAGACACTAGAGAAAACATTTATGAACTGATGCAATATGAAGTAAGTAGAATCAGGAGAATATTATATACACCAATAGCAATTTTGTACAACCATGAAATAATCAACTGTAAATGATTTAGCTATTCTGAACAATACAATGATCCAAGACAATTCTGAAAGGATTAAGATGAAAAATGTCAACTATCTCAAGAGAAAGAACTGATAGAATCTGACTGTAACTTGAAGCACTTCCTTTATTTTTCAGGGTGGGGGGTTTGTCTGTGTTTTCCTTTGCAGCATGGCAAATGTGGAAATATGTTTTGCATGGCTTCACATGAACAATCTATGTAAAATTGCTTGCCTTCTCAAGTAGGGAGGGGACAGAGAGAATTTGGAACTCAAATTTTTTTTAAGTATGTTTAATTTTTACCTGCAATTGAGAAAAATAACATTTTAAATTAAAAAATAAGTGGTAGGAAATAATATCAAAAAACAATGGACTATTCCATAATGCATATGTGAATCTTTTAAAATTCATCTTACAATTTGAATCATTAAATGGCAGTATAAACCTTCTAAAGAATCAACTTCCCCCAGTTCCTCTTATTCTGAAATAATGTTTTTTTGAAAAATAATACTGATTGGATATTCACAATCACTAGGTTTCTCAATCAATTAAGAGTCAGGCCTAGAGACAAAAGGTCCTAGGTTCAAATATGACCTCTGAAACTTCCTAGCTGTGACCCTGGGCAATTCACTTAGCACCCCCTCCTCCCATTGCCTAATCCTTACTGCTCTTCTGCCTTAGAACCAAAGTATAGTATTGATTCTAAGACAGAAGGTAAGGATTTTTTTTAAAGAAAAAGAACACTGATGTATATTTTTAGAAAAGCCTGCAAAAGAATATCTAATTTATTTAAGTAATTAAATAAGTCATTTAACTAAAATGAAAGCCCAACTCTGATGCCTATTAGTTGTGTGGCCATAGACAAATCATTTAATATCTCCAAACTTCAATTCTCTTATCCATAAAATGAAAATAATATTATGTACTACATAGTTTGGAGGGTTATTGTAAAGATCAAAATATTTCATAAACCTTAAAATATTATTTAAATGTTAGCAATGATTGCCACCATCATCTTCAAATTCTCAGAACAAATCACTCCCACTTCTGTCTCCAACCCTAAATCTTTATGAGATAAATTGGCTTTATTATTTTAAAATAGATATTGGAGATACTCAAATTGAGGAAGGAGAAAATTTGGGATTTTAAATTAGTGATTCTATGCTTACTTGGCCTAGCCTTTCTTTCACAGATATTAAATTACTCAGTGAAAATGATTTTTTTCATTTGGTCCCTTTGGTTGAAAGGCTGGGCAGTGTAGATACCACAACACAGATCTAGTGCCTGACATTCATTGAGAGTTTATGGCAGAGTGAGTTCTGTAGTAAGAGTTATGGTAAATATAGAAGAAATATTAAACAGTAAAACTTCTAATCCTGTTGCTAATATTGACACAATACCCCCCCATAAGAAAATACTTTAGAACTTCCACTGAGCTGAGAAAATGCTGAAAGAGTGGTTATAACTATGATATTATAGCGTTATATTTATATAGTGCTTCATTGTTTCCAAAGTGTCATCATCTCATTTCATCCCTTCAACAACCCTATGACATTGGTGGGGAAGGAATTTCTATCCTCATTTCAACTCTGTGCAGACTAAGATTAAGGTTAAGTGACCTGCCCAAGGTCCTCCCACCTGATTGATGAAAAAACCAAGTCTTTTAACTATTGAGTCCAAGAGACTTTCCACAACCCCTCCTACCCACCCTCTCTCTTTGTCAATGGAAGTTTTCCTAAAAGAGGGGAATTTTGAAGGCTGGTCTGGTAGGTGGAAGAAGGCATTCCAGGTAAATGAAATATCCTGTATAGAATGCAACAAGGTATGTGGTGCAGAGCAAACAGATTAGCCTGACTAAGACAAATATTCTCAATCAAGAAATCAGAAGAAATGAAATCATTGAACAGTAGGAAACAAATGAAGCATTTAAGAGAACTCATAGTTTTCCCAGGAGCAAAGGATGAACACAGTTGGTCTTCACTGATCGGTCTGTTTCTCTGGCATTTTTCTTACTATTGAAATGACCTTTAAAGAAGAGCTGAGATTTTGAATTAACAGCAAGAAACACACATTCATCGGGGTTTCCTAATCTATTCTGTCGAAGGAAATAGTGATAAATTAGATAAACATGGGAGCGACATGGAAGTTCATGGAGGAGCATGTAAATCTTACATGACATTCAGAAGAATCTCTTACTTTTCCATCTGTTTCCTTCAAAATATCCCCCCCAGATGGCTTTTCCATGTGGCAGTCTGGATTAAGTTAGAATCATATCCTTTCTTCATCAGAAGGGCTTTGAGGGGTTATGTTTAAGTACTGTTATATGAAGATTTCACTGCAATGAGAAAAGGGGTGCAGATTAAAGAAAGACGTTCAGGGATAAGAAGAGTCCCAGGTTTTTAGGTCATCCTGCTGGACTAATTCTAGAACCTTATCTCTCTTCTGTAGTTCACTTTCGCTATCTAATGCTAATGACATCTTTCCCTCTCTTCCTTCACAAAGATGTTAGAAGGACTAAATGAGTTTGTATAACTTCAATTAGTGTTAATATATTCAGGTTCATTCCTGACTGCTGAGCTTCCAATCTACAGAGATACATCTTTTTAGGGCTCTTGCCAGGTACTGGCTACCATCCAGTTTACTCTCAAATGCATGCATCAATGTTTTCACTGATTTTTAAATTATTTTTTAATTGTACGGGAGAAATAGCAAGGATTTTGCTCTGGCATTCTCTGTGACTAAGGCAGTTTAAATCACATGCCATGTAAATGTCACATGTACACAGGGTGACAAAGACATCATTGTAAGAGATCATAATGTCATCAAATGCTTTGAGGTCCTCTGATCTCTGCGGATGGCTTACCAACAGAAAATGTCATAGTAACAACAGTTGGGAGGTGATCTCAACAACTCACGTATGTGAGAGTTTCTGTGCATCATCATAGGAAACGAGAGATGCATCTAAAATGAGTGACCCTCCTGTGGGTGAGCTGGCATTTACAAAGTAAGCCAGATACCACTCCCGGCAAGTCACCAGAGTTTCTTTAGTCTTAAAGTTAATATCTTAAAACTCGAGAGTAGAGAGTCTCAGCATATCTGTTGTTTTCTTTAACTATTATCTCACACACCATTGGAAAAGTAAAACCTACGTGGATGCCCACACTGTATTCTGATTTAAAGTGATATAACCAACAAAAAATACAAGTGAGACCATTTCCTGGCCTTTGAGCAATTTGACATGCCGGGGTCCCTGGTCCTAACTGAAGTGTTACAGTTTGGGCTGTAAGAGAAAGGACACAGAGGCATTTTGTTTCAGTAACATCATGAAAGTTATCAGGGTGGATGGGTGTGTGTGTGTGTGTGTGTGTGTGTGTGTGTGTGTGTGTGTGTGTGTGTTTAGTGGGAAACTAGCCCTATGCTTTTTGTACTAACAAAAGAATCTGTGTGAGTCTAAAGACTTAGAAAAGGGTTTTCTGTTTTCTCCATTCCTCAGATTTTGGTACACTTATTTCTCCCCCTTGGATTTAAAGCTGAACTCAGAAGAGGCTGCCTGCATGTTAGTTGAACCATAACTTTCCTTCCATACCTACTCCCGAAACAGTTTTATTTGAACACCCTCAAGTGGGAGGGAAAGGAGCCTTCCTCCACCCCATTTCTTCCATTTGCTTTACATTCCTGGAAAGTTGTACTTCAAATGGGTACAACTAGAATTAGGCTTAATCCAACACCCCCTTTGAAATGCCTAGAATCAGAAGGCACCCAAGTTCTCCGAGACTAGAGAGCAGAGGTGCCTGTTTAGACCTCAACCATTTTAACCTGCAAGAAATACATCTTGGGAATGGGTGAGTGCACCACAGCAAAAGCACCTCAGCTTCCTTCCCACCCCCATTAAAAAAAAAAACACTTACATAGCGAATGTTGAATGTTTTTACAGAGACTTCAAGGGCAGTCATGGGAATGTTTATATTTCAGACAACCTAAATATTGTTTGGAACAAAATTAGAGATTTCATGTAGGGTAACACCAAGCTGATGAATTACAGTCCGCATCTTGTTTGAGAAAAAAAAAGATGCAGTTTTAGTGTGGGCTTTTAGTCTAGACACCCAGAGATTGGGAGAAGAGAGAAGAGAAAGCAGTTCTCATGCTGACACTCGTCTTTTACATCATACTTCAGTCAGTGGAGTAAATAGTTCAGAATAAATCAGATTTACAGAGCCACTCATCTGCTCTTTCTCAGGGAGAGTAATGACTTCTCCTGGCACTGTAATCATGATTTTTTCAGGGTGGTAAAACCCTTCTTCAGGTTGGTCAACTTTGGGTACCAACTTGTCGTTCTCTTAGAGGGATTAAGGGCACTGTTGTGTTGGATAGGAAACCCAGGTTTTGATATGGCTAACCCTTCCCTCCACACATCCAGAGTAAGGAAGACTAGGAGAATAAGGTGGAAAGATATTCTAGTAGGAAGATAGGTTGAGTCGAATGTAAAATGTAGTGGGCTTCAAAAGCAGAAGACTAGGAAGAAAAGTGTGTGTGTGGGGAGAATATCTGAAATAGAAATACACAAGAGGACCCATCAAAGGCAGAAAACAAGGGAAGAATGAGGTGAATCTAAATAATTATTAGCTGTTAATACTCGTCCTATAAACAGATGAAGTAATTAGCTAACTGTTGTATTAAAAGAACACTGGCAAGAATAGGAAGTCAACTGGTTCTTGGCACAGAGTGCCTTGTTATTCTGATGACATAACCTCTAAACAGAAGTGAAAACACATTGCTCTGTTTGGGACCATTTATAGACCCCAAGTAGGTCAAAGAGCTGGGTGTCTGGGGCTGACCTTGCTTGTGCTAAACTGTGGAGAGTTTTTGTGGTGGTGACAGTGGTCAGGATTATTTTTAGTTCCAAAACGATATTTCCAAGGCTGCTTTTTTTCTTGGGGCTTTATTATAAGATGAATGGGGGAAGGGATTAAATTGGTGGTAATGAAAATGTTCAAGTTAACAGAGATTCATTTCCATTTTATGAGTAATAACTTTTTAAGTGTGGAGGAAAGGCCTCATGTTAAGCTAAAAAATAAACAAGTAGTGACCTCTGCCTACTTCTCACATCCATGCATTGGTTGTATGGCACCTTCATTTGGATACACCTTGAATGCCAACCACCTGTCATATGCAATCAGTTAGTAAACTTACCAGAAGCTTCGACCTGCCAAATTTTCTGGACAGAATTGGATGTGGAATAAACAGTACCCAATTTTCAAAGTCTAGCTTCATGAGAAAATTCTTAAAGTTTGAATAAAAATATAGAATCCTCTGCCTAAAAACACTCATTGTATATTAGGTAACATTGTAAGTATCAGTAATACTTTTTCATGAGCATATCCAATGTTTTTAAAAAGATGGAAGGGAATGTGAAATGCTCCACATCATTAATAAAAGAAATGCATATTTAAATAACTCTTAAGTTTACATCTGACACATCAAAATGATAAAGATTCCACAAAAAGGAAATGACAATTGTTAAAAAGGATGCACTGATGTAATAAGTGTGAAAAACAACTCCAAACATCATAGAAAACAATTTGGAATTATACCCCAAAAGTGACTAAACTGCACACATCCTTTGATGCAGCAATACTACTATTGGATATATGTCAGAAAGGAAGAAAGGAAGAAAAAGAAAGAAAGAAAGAAAGAAAGAAAGAAAGAAAGAAAGAAAGAAAGAAAGAAAGAAAGAAAGAAAGAAAGAAAGAAAGAAAGAAAGAAAGAAAGAAAGAAAGAAAGAAAGAAAGAAAGAAAGAAAGAAAGAAAGAGAGAGAGAAAGAGAGAGAGAAAGAGAGAGAGAAAGAAAGAGAGAGAAAGAAAGAAAGAGAGAAAGAGAGAAAGAGAGAAAGGGAGGAAGGGAGGAAGGAAGGAAGGAAGGAAGGAAGGAAGGAAGGAAGGAAGGAAGGAAGGAAGGAAGGAAGGAAGGAAGGAAGGAAGGAAGGAAGGAAGGAAGGAAGGAAGGAAGGAAGGAAGGAAACCCATTTGTACAAAAAAATATTCATAGCATTTCTTTTTTGAACTGGAAATTAGGATAGTGAGTGTCCCTCAATTCGGGAATTGCTAACAATTTATAGTAAAATGCAATGGAATATCCTTGTACCATAAGAAAAAAAAAGGAATAGGACTAATTCAGAAAAACCTATGAGGATTTGCAAGAAGCAATAGAAGAACCAAGAAAACAAGATATACAATAACTACAATAGCCTAATGTGAATGTAAATTTGAACCTTTATGACTCTTATCAATGAAGAAACCAATTCTATATACAATCTTCCTTTTTTGGTTCTTTGTACATAGAATTCTTCATGATTGTTGGTGTCCATCTAGTTCAGATTAACTTTTTTTTTAATTTAAGGAGAAAAATAAAAGAATAAATGAGGAGGAAATAGTTTGAATATTTGTTTCTTTAACAGAAAATTGAGTAGAAACATTCTAGAAATTTAGAGTAAGGAGCAGAATTTAGAGGGGAAAGAATCCTAGTGATAGCAATGTCAAATAAAAAATAAGAATGAAAAAGGCACCAATGAAGAATTTTTTTAATACATAAAACAAAAAAGAAGGAAATTTAGAGGGAGACATAAACAAGTAGGAAATCTTTGGAATTAAGATGTTGAATTTTTACATCATTTTCTTTTGTAAACTCTCACCTTCTACCTTAGAATCAATACTATATGGTGGTTCCAAGGCAGAAGAGCAATAAGGGTAAGATAATGAGGGTTAAGTGACTTGCCTAGGGTCACACAGGTAGGAAGTGTCTGAGGTCGTATTTGAACCCAGAACCTCCCATTTCTAGGTCTGGCTCTCAGCCACCTAACTGCCCCCTCCTACATACCTTTTTTTTTTTAAATGGGGTTATATGCAAGCAAGATTTGAAGTTCTATATGCAATCTTTTTTTTTTTTGGTTCTATGTACATAGAACTATTCATGTTTACTAATGTTCATCTAGTTGAGATTAACTTTTTTTATTTTAAGGAGAAAAACAAAGGCCTACAAAGGAGGGAAAAGTCTGAATATTTGTTCTTTAACCTTAGAAAACAGAGTAGAAATAAATATTTTGCTATATAATCTTATGCAGATTGAAACTGATAGAAATAAACCATTCATTTTTATTGTTTCCCTAAATACCAAACCAAATCCCAAACAGCCTTATACAAGAATAAGAACACTGAATGGTTTTTACACTACTATGTGAAGCATGATCTTGAATAATTTTTCTTGCAAGTGATTACTTAGTTGTTCTACTACTGTTGTTGTTGGCCAGTCATTTTCAGTCATGTCTGACTCTTTGTGACACCACTTGAGGTTTTCTTGGCAGAGATACTGGAGTGCTTGGCCATTTCCTTCTCCAGCTTATTTTACAGACAGGGAAACTGAGGCCAACAGAGTTAAGCGACTAGCCCAGAGTCACACAACTAGGAAGTGGCTGAGGCTAGACTTGAACTCTTCCTGCTGCAGGAAGATGTTCTATCCACTGCACCACTTTTAATTAGAGTACTACATATCTAATGGGCATGACCTCTTACTATGATGTAACTTGCTTTCTAAGAATGTGACTCATTACCATTGGCCACCATTGTTTGTTACACCAAGATTAGAACTAGCATGAAACCTTACCCAAAAGTAATTGCTGCGGTCATTTTAACCTGGAGAAGAGCTGACACTTGTATTGTTGACCTAGTATCAAACAGTTGCCAAAAAGAATTAACTAGAAAGTATTGTTAATTTAGGTGAATACATAATAATAAGCTCACATAATAATAAGCTCAAGGGACAGCTGGGTGGCTCAATGTATTGAGAACCAGGCATAGAGATGAAAGGTCCTGGGTTTAAATCTGGCCCCATACACTTCCTAGCTGTGTGACCCGGGGCAAGTCACTTAACTCCCATTGTCTTTTTTAAAAAATGTAATCAAATAAATTCAAGCTCTTTAAAAGTCAGCACAATTTAGTGGAGAAAGAATTGGCCTTAAAGTTAGGAAACCCTGGGGGGTTCAGGTCTTACCTTAGATACATACTGGCAAGTCACTTTAACCTCTCAAGATTCTAGGGAACATCGTTCAAACCTAAAGTTTCAAAGAAGAAACCAATCTTCTACCAACTGCTACAAGGAGTTTCCTTAGCCATGAGTTCTCTCTTAATAAAATCACAGGTCCTGTCCCTATGAATTTATTTCTAAAGCATAAACAAAATGGGTGCCTAATTTTTCTCATGAGCCTTCCATAATTCATCCATAGGCTTCCTATACATTAAGTAAAGGTCCCTACAATGAACACTTTCTTTGGACCTCCATTGTGATTTTGTTAATACAAAAAATCATCCATGAAGACACTCCCTCCAGTCCAACTCAGGTTCAGTTTTTCCATTTAAAAATGCCTGGGGCACAGAGGGATTAAGGGATTTTACTGGGGTCACACAGCCAGTTTATGCCAGAGGCCACACTTGAACTCAGATCTTCCTTATTCTCTCTCTCTCTCTCTCTCTCTCTCTCCCTCCCTCCCTCCCTCCCTCTCTCTCTCTCTCTCTCTTCCTTTCTCCTCTCCTCTCTCTCTTTCTTTCTTCCTTTTTCCTCTTCTCTCTCTCTTTCTTCCTTTCTCTCTCTCTTCTCTCTCTTTCTTCCTTTCTCTCTCTCTTCCTCTCTCTCTCTCTGTCTCTCTCTTTCTCTCTCTGTCTCTCTCTCTCTCTTTCTCTCTCTCTCTCTCAGTATGTGTGTGTCTCCCTCCTTCCACTGTGACAAGCTATTTCCCTGCATTCATATCACAGGTAAATAAGATAACCAACAACAAAAAAGTCATGTGATGTGTTTATTCCCTGCCCCATCTCATCACAATCCTAAATTCCTATCACTGGATACAACTTAAATGTAATAATAAGTTTTTTAGTTCTTGAAGTTTTTCTAACAACTTTCTTCATCATACCCCTACTGGAGAGCAAGTATTCTTATCTGGAATTAGATAAAAGAGGGAAGAGGGGAGAATAAATAGTCATATAATGCCTACTAAATAAAATGAAGTGCTTTACCAGTATCTAATTGAATCCTCACAACAACCCAATGATGTGAGGCACTATTACTATATCCACTTTTCAGTTAAAGAAACTGAGGCAAATAGGCAAATTATTTCCTCCGAGTCACTTCATAATTGTAGTAATTGTCTAAGTAATTACTTACTAAGTAAGACTAGTAACTGTACAAGACTAGATTTGAACTTAGGTATTCCTGACTCCAGACTCAGTGTTCTATCCACTGTGCCATCTACCTGCCTCATGAAAGCATCAGAGTTTAGATTCAAACCCAGATCTCCTGACTTCAACATCCAACACTCTATTATATAGCATGGAGTGGTGAGTTTCCAGAATCTCCATAGAACTTGTTATTTTACTACATATGAAGGGAATTTTCCCCCTTCTGAATGTTACACAAACTAAAGCATAGTCAAGGAAGTGAAGACAAATTCAAAATCATAGGAATAAAAATGCTATAGTGCAATGTGGTGGCACTTTTTTATGCTTCCAAAGACCTTAATCTTTATTTGTCTTATTTGTTGTTCAGTCTTTTCAGTTGTAGCCAACTCTTTGTGACCCCAAAAGGGATTTTCTTGACAAAGAGATTGGAGTAGTTTGCTGTTTCCTTCTCCAGTTTCTTTTAGAAAACTGAGGCAAATAGGTTTAAGTGACTTACCTAGGATCATCCAGCTAGTAAGTGTCTGAGGCCAGATTTGAACTCAGGAAAATTAGTTCTTCCTGACTCCAGGCTCTACCCACCAAGCCACCTAGCTGTCCTATTTTCCTATTTGCGTCACACAATTATTCCCATGAACCATTAACTATATCAGGTCACAGTTTCCCCATTTGACAAGTAAAGGAGATTGATTTGCCTAAACTTACCCAACTACTTAATGAAAGACCCAAAGCTAGCACTCACCTCTCCTGATCTCCACGCTCAATACTCTTCCATGAAATACTAGCCCAAGGAAAGGCAACATTTTATAGTCAGCAGGGATTCTTAACTTGGAGTCCTCAAAATTTTTTGGTTTTGGAGGATTTTCATCTATTTAGATATTGATCTTTTTTTCAGTATAATTGGTTTTCCTTGTAATCTTCTGTGTACCACTGTGTACATTTAAATATGTTCTAGAAGAGGCTTTACCAGAATGCCAGTGGGTATCATGGATGTGACACTTCAAGATTAAGACACTCAGCTGTATTAAAAAGGCCACTGGACTTAGAGTCAGAGGTTCTGTGTTCCAATTCCAACTCTCCTCCTTACTACCTGGGTGATATTCAATTGATCACTGCTCTTGGACTCATTTCCCTCATGTATAATGGGAAAAGATTGGATGACCTAATGTCTGAAGTCCCTTTCAGCTCTAAATCAATGATCTTGGGACATGTCTTAGTTTCCTTTCACAGATTAGAGTAAAAATGGCATTTTTACTTCCAAGTTGGGGATATGTTCCCCCAAAGGAAACTTGAGATCTCTTAATTTTATTTCAGTCATTGACTATAAGTAAAAGTAAGATATAAAAATGAAATAAATATCACTCTTCATTTTAAAATTATCCCCCCAAAATGGTTTCATCCCAAGCATTCCCACCAGGAACCCTTGTGCCTGTCAGATTATATAGTTTAGGTATGTTCCATTTCAAAGGGGGTGAAAGGGAAGTGCCATAAAGTTTATCGAGTTGGAGGAAATAATCACTTTCCATTAAGTTAAACAGCCCCAATCCATCTTAAATTAAAATATCTGACAGCGGAACAAGAAAACTCAGCTTTGTGGTCATGTGAGGCTCTTAGCAAAGAAACCTGAAAAATGGGCTCCTGGTCAGCACCGAGGAAGAGGAAACCCTTGATTCCCATTCTGAAGATATAACCTAGAGATATTTGAAGTTGAAAAAGTCCTAACTGCGTCATCCTAAGTCCTTAAGAAGTTGAACATCTTAGGATGACAAAAAGAGTATATCATTAAACCACAACTACCCTTTCTGGATTAGCAGGTATTTGGAGATTTATTAGAAAGATGGCTTACATTATAGATGTATTTTTAGCCTGTGGCATTACATAATAAAAGAACAGCGGAATTCTTTGCAGTTAAAAAGAAGAAGAAGAAGAAAAGAATACAGCCATATTAAAGCCAACAGGGGCTTCTGTGATTTTGCATTCCTTGATTGACCCAAAGAGGTGCTCCATGGTTACACAATCAATAAAGTTTGAAGGGGAGAACATTTCCCTTTCCCCATTCAATTTAGGAATTGGGACGACTTCCCTCTCACTACAGACCTGCTGTTTAGTCTGAATCTGAAAATTAAACCCAGAACCTTAGCTCTCAAACATTAAATACAACATTTCTTGCCAGCTCACAACCTCACCAGTGTCTGTGTAGTAATATCTATGACTAAACTCTTCAGACATTTTTAAAGCATTCTAGGGCTTTATCAAACATGTGTGTGTGTTTGTTTTAATCACTTTGCTGAATTGGACCATAGGGTACACCACATCCATTGTGCTGGACCAAATCAAAAGGGCAGTGAGATTTCCCAAAATATGTTTCTGATTCTTTTTGGAATTTTCCAAGCTCAGTTCAGAGCCAGGCTACTCTTGACAGAGTGATGGGAGAGCCACATTTGGGAAACGAGCAAAAGGAGAATCGAGTCAAAGATGGGTTCCATTTACCAATAATCACAAAAATCAAGGTCTCCCATGTAGGTTCCCCATCTCCCTCCCCTTCCTCTATTCCCTGCCAGAGAACATGCTCATTCCATTCCTCAGAGAGCAGCCTCTGTTTTCTTTGTGAGGTAGCTATGTGAATGGCTGCGAGCTGTTCAATGTTCAGAGAGGTCTTGGTGACTGGTGCTCATAAAAATGTCACTGCGCACTTCCACTTTGAAAGGCCCTTTTATCTTACCTTCCTGAAGCCCCTTTCCAATGGGTTAGCACGCTTGGCCAGGAAGCTGGAGCTAGTGCCTTCCCACAAAGTGAGGCTGTAACGAGGTATGTTCGGCTCTTGGCTATATGTTTCAATCTCTTTCTTATTACTTCAAAGCTCTTTTCTTGGAGGTCTGAAAAATCTTGCGATCTCTTTGGTAATAACCTTGGACTTTTTAAAAGTATTTTTAAATTATTCCATTGCCCAGAAAACTCTGTCTACTAATTAATGGCAGGATTCAAAAAGAAACAAATAAAGCAAGTATGATTCTAGGTGGTGGGTCCATTGAATAAGTCCTGCCATTTTGAGAAATGAATCTCAGCATTTCCTTCACTTTGTCAGGATCCTGGTCACTCCCTGTGTTGTCCACTTGGGTATATTTATTTTGCCATAAGAGGAATCCCAGGTGATTTATGTTCTAGAGAATAGTTTTAAACATTGTACTGGGACTGGGCTGTCCCACTCAGGGAAGATATATAGAATTTTATTGACCCCTTCGCTAGATTATAAGCTTCTTGAGTGTAGGAATTGTCTTTTCCCCTCTTTTTTCATCCCCTCTTTCTCTCCTTCCCCACTCCTACATTAAACACAATGCCAGCCACATAGTAGGTGCTTATAAAGTGTTTATTGAGAGGGGAAGATAGAACTACAGATGGGAGGTCTTGGGTACAAATCTGTCCTCAAACCATAATCATAAAAGTTCTTAGCTGTATGACCATAATCATAAAAGTTCTTAGCTGTATGACCCTGGGCAAGTCACGTAACCCCAGTTGTCTAGTCCTTACCCATTTTCTGCCTTGACACTGATCCTTAGTATCAATTCTAAGAGAGAGGGTAAAAGTTTCAGGTTTTTTAATGATTTATGGAGATCCCATGGCATTAGCTATCTTCCTGTAGCTTGACAGAATTATTTGTCCTTGAAGTATACCCAATCTAAGCTAAAGAACTGAGAAGAGCCACAGTTTAGTCCTTTGGGAACCACATTTGCCATAAAAGTTGTACAGGATGATAATCTCATCAAACAGCACCCCCATTAGTTAAATAGAGAATGTGAAAGAATGCCAAAATCGGCAGAAAGAACAGTAAAACAAAAATTCTTGCCTTTGGAGATCCATCTATAAGTAGGCTGAGGAAACTGATAAATTACACACTCATCCCACAACATAGGAACAACTAAGTTGAGCACAACTTAGGAAGCATAATTAGTTAAAAGAAGGAGCTATCAGAGAGCAATTCTCCCCTGCTACATGAAGACTTTGCTATATCCCATGCTTGGTGTCTCTTACTAAATCCCCCCTCCCTCCCCCTACACACACTCCCAGCCGAATTTGTCTTAAAGGGTTAATTTTTGAGAGTCTATTTCCTGCTCCCTGCCTTAAACATGAAAAATGCTAGTGATGGCTCTGCCGAGGTATGTTATGTTATGAAGTATTCAGCCACAACAAACAATATCCCATACCATCCATTTCTCTCAGTCACAATGGCCTTTAAGCAAACACTTCATGATCTTGGTAATCAGTTTCCAGCAGTTTCAAACAAATGATCAGAGTTCAGCACAAATCATTTCTACATTCTTGATCATGAAATTTTGTTTCTTTACAGATTTGAAAGTTAAAATTTTTTATATTTTAAAAATAATTTTTATTTATTCTTTTTTATGAACTTTTCCAACCTCCAGGAATAGGAACTTTTCAATATGCAAAGAACAGATAAGAGAATCAGTTGTGAAATAGAACCTGAGTACAATTTGTTTTCTCCTCTAAGTGTGTATTAAATTTAACACAATAGTAGCAATACTGCCCTGTTTCTGTCACTTTCTGTTATCTTCTGAGTAACTTTTAATATTTCATTGATGTATTTTTCTATTTTTTTGTATCATTATCACTACCCACCCACTCTATGCTCCTCCCTCTACCAAAAGAAACCTTCCTTTATAAGAAATCAATCACAGGAGGCTCTGGGTTCAAATGTGACTTCTTCAGACACTTCCTAGTTATATGACCCTAGACAAGTCACTTAACACTGTTTACCTAGCCTTTTTCATTATGTCTTTGAGTTGTTACTGAGACAAAAAGTAAGGATTTTTTTTAAATGAGAATCATAAGTTATTTAAATTAGTCTTCTATAGTCATAGGGTCAGAGGTTCATAGCTTTAGTGTCTATTGAGTCCATACTTCTCATTTAATTGATATTGGAAACAGAAAACCGAAGAAGTGAATTAACTTTTCCCATGTCACACAGAAGAAGGAAGATTCAAACTCAGATTTTCCCAATTCCAAGTCCAGCAGTCCAACCATTATACTCACTAAAGCTGTGTGTAATTGGTGAGGAGGTTGTTCATAATTCTTGGGTTTTACAACATTGTTTTATTTTACTGAATTGTAGACATTGTATACATTTTTCTGCTGGTCTGCTCCCAAGTTTCCCCAAATCTCCCTTTCTTCATTTCTTATGTCACAATAATATTCCATCCCATTCATATAACCATAATTTACTGAGTACATTACATGCCACATAGAGCACTTTGGTAAGGTCTGGGAGCTCGAGGAAAAAGAAATGACAGTCTTAAGGAGCTGACAGCCTAATGGGGGAGACAACACACAAACAATCATATACAAACAAGGTATAGACAGAAGAAACTGGAAAGAGACAAGCGTGGGGTATGGAGGAAATCTGCTGTGGAAGGCAAGGACTTAAATGACTTGCCCAGACTCATTCAGCTAATAAGTGTCTAGAAAGGATTTGAATTCAGGCAGTCGTGCTCCAGGTCTGGTACTCTATCCCCCAGGTCTGGTACTCTCTACCAGAGACTTTTTTCTTTTTTAAATTTTCTATTATCATTAGCGATTTAAAGTATTTTAAGGGCACTTAGGTGACCCAATGGATAGAGTACCAGACCTGGAGTCAGGAGGAATTCATCTTCCTTACTTCAAATATGGCCTTAGACCCTGGCTAGCTGTATAATCTTGGGCAAGTCACTTCACCGCAGTGGCCTCAGTTTCCTCATTTCTAAATTAAGCCAGAGAAGGAAATGGCAAACCACTTCAGCGTCTTTGCCAAGAAAACCCCAAATGGGGTTATGAAGAGTCAGACATGACAGGAAAAAACAGAACCACCACCTCCACAACAAAAGGCATTTTTATGGTTGTTGATTGTTTGCATTTGTTTGTCTCTGCTTATTAGGGAATGTTTCTTATTATTATGTTTACTTTGGGTTTTCTAATAATACAGTACAACCAAACAAATTATCCAGCCTACTTGAGCCCCATTGATGTATCAGGATCTGGAGTCAAGGACAGCCAGCTGGTGCAGTGGATAGAGACCATGGGAGATCTTACTTCAAATACTTCCTTAGACACTGACTAGCTGCATGCGCTAGACAAGTAACTTAACCTTTGCTTGCCTCATGCCCCATCTGTAAAATGGGGATAATAATAGCAGCCTCATCACACAGTCCTTTGTGAGACGAGATAAAATGTAAAGCACTTTGTGAAAGTCAAAGGGCAAAATAGAAGTGGTGGTGAGAGGAGGAGGAGAAGGAGGAGGGTCTGGGTTCAAATACCAGCTTGACTACTTAACTACTCGGGTGACTGTGATTTTACCTTTTTGGGTCTCGGTTTCCACATCTGTAAAAGGGAGAATTTGGGATAAATCATCTGCGATACCTTTCTAGCTCTGTGAAAAAATAAAATAAAATCCACCCCACTTTGTTTTAAAATGGTGGCCTTCACAATGGCGAATTTCAAAGTAGTCACTGAAATCCACAGCCCTTGGTCACAGTGAAAAGTGAGTCATTACTGAAGTAAAACCAGTTTCAGTCCAACAGGTTAGCAACTTCCTGGAATTTAAATATTAAGTGAAAAGACAAGGTCAGAAGGCAGTTGACCCTTGGCTTCTCTCTTTCTTCTCTCCCCAGCTTTGATCCCACTATATCTCCCTTTGTGGCTGGTCCTCCAGAGAGCAGTGGCCCAGGGTCATGGCCTGTTGCCTTGTCAAGAGGTCTAAACCTACTGGCTTAAATATTTGAGGCCCATGGTTTAGCAGGAAGGACTTTTACTTCATGCTTTCCACATTTCCCACCTAACCCACAGCAGACTAAACAAAACTGGTGTTAAATCTCCTGGCTTGATGCTGCTATGGTTATATTTTTTAAGCTGTCATCCATTCATTTGTGTGTGTATGTTTATTCCCTGGATTAACAGCTTTTTTTAAGCCTTTTGGGGGGAGATGGTTGAAACCTTTTGAAAGGGGATTGCAGTAAGTAGTGGCCTATGATTAAAGCCAAGGGGTGGAGGTATCAGAGAGAGAAAGACAGAGGGAGACAAGGGGAGGGAGAGAGACAGAAAGAGAGGAAATGGAGAGAAAGAAGAAGTGAGGGAGAAAGAGAGAGAGGAAAGGAGGAGGCAGGGAGAGAGAAAGAGGGGAGGGGTAAGGGAGGGAGAGAAGGAGAGAAAGAGGGAAGAAGGGACAGAGAGAAAAAGAGAAGGGAGAGAAGGTGGAAAGAGAGAGAAAGCTAGAGGAAGAAAGACAGAGGGGAAGGGACAGAAAGAAAGAAAGAGAGAGAAAGAAAGAAAGAAAGAAAGAAAGAAAGAAAGAAAGAAAGAAAGAAAGAAAGAAAGAAAGAAAGAAAGAAAGAAAGAAAGAAAGAAAGAAAGAAAGAAAGAAAGAAAGAAAGAAAGAAAGAAAGAAAGAAAGAAAGGGAGAGACAGACAGAGGGGGGAGAGAAACAGAGAGACAGAGACAGAGAGTATACGTGTGTGTATGTATGTGAGTGTGTGTGTGTGTTTTCTTTCTATGTGGCCACTCTCATGCAGTAGTGTCACACATGGTAGCAGTTAGGAGCCCTTCACAGCTGAAGTGTTTCAGACACTAATGAATGGAAGTTTGGTCCTATAATGCAGACAAGCTTTAAGGCATGCTTTACTGAATGGTGTACTGTAGTGGCCTGGGAAAGGAAGAGAGTTATAAATTGTGTCAGTTAGCCACCCAGACAAAATGAAGCCATGTGGAAAATCAAATCTATTAAAGTATGAAGCCTGTTATAAGCTGTTTTAAGCCGGCCATTCTTAAAGGGTCTCGGTTAGCTGGAGGGGTAAATGTTTACCTAGTCTTCCTAGGTCTTGTTCACATGCCATCTTATGAGATGATGGGCCGCTTTTGATAAAAATCAACTTCTCGCTAACAACCCTTTTTATCAGAGATGTTTATTGTCTCCTATTTACCACCCATGTCCTGAAAGGTTGTGTGAATTTATTAAACAAGCAAAGGAAAGAGGATTGCCTGGTGAGGGGGTAGAGGGTATGGGGAACAGGGAGGTGGGCTGACGGCTCCTAACAACTCCCCATGACATAGACAGCAGAGGGAACACTCAGACTCACATTAAAAAATATTCCCCGCAATCTATAACCGAGATAAAACAAATCCATGCTGACGGTGTAATCCGCCATTTGACTATGCATTTCTATGGATGGCCTAAGTCGCTGGAAAGAGTTACAGAGCCTTGATCAGCATTTTATTTTAAATGACAGAAAATTATTTACTCTCTTTGGCTCTTTTTTAAAAAAAATTAATTTACACCAAAAAAATGCTTGCTTGTTTGTTTTTTTCCACCCTCTTTGGTTTTTTAATTAATGAAAGGCTAGGGGTCCATTTGAAAAGGGGGGAAGGTTACTTTTACACCTAATGCCTGAAGAATAAAGTCCTCCCGTGCCTCTTTCATTTTGCCTTTTCTTGGTTTTGACCAGTAACTCCAAATTTGAACAATCTTGGTAGAGACGCATTTGTTTCTTTTTCCCTACACTCACTGGTGAAGAAACAGACATCATCCTGACATTCCTTGGCCTGAAAACAATTACGTTTTCTGCCTGTCACTATGTTCCATGTTAAATCAACAAAGGTTAATGACTTCTATGGGAAAAAACAACACCTTGATTCTTCAATCACTTGTTTAAGAAACCTTGAAAGTGGGAGATGCTTGCCAATTAGCCTCCTCCTTCTTGAAAGCCAACATAAATTCGAGTCATGATTTCCATAGAAGAAAGTCACCTCTGGCTTTCCTTAAAAGGCTCATCCCAGGGAATAATGATTGCTCTTCTCTTCTCGTGTGTTCCAGGAAGAGACTGAAGAGACATCCTCACAGGAATCGGCAGAGGACGATTAGGAGACCACAACGTTCCATTTCTACCTCATCAGCAGTTGGGTCTTTTGAAGGGAGAAGACACTGCCGTGACCACTTAGTTTCCTATTGCCATGGTCTTTTCCACTTTTGCCTGGGGGGAAAAAAATCACATAACCTTAAAAAGGACTTTATTAATCACTTTCTTTGTAATCCCTTCACAGTCCCAGGTTTAGTGAAAAACTGCTGTAACACAGGGGGACACAGATTAACGATGCAACTTTTAATTACTGTTTTCTATTTTCTTAACCTACTAATAGTTTGTTGAGCTGCTAAGAAAGGGTGAATGGGTCAGGAAATCTTTGAATCAGGTTTAGTCCTTCACTGCACTGCATATAAACAAGAAACTTTCGTAATCTTCACTATCATGGGCATTCATACAGGAACATTCACACAGAGGAGGCCTGGTGTGAAACACGTAATGGGCCTCAGACACCACCCACAACCCACTCCCTCTCTTAGTCAACTCCCTGTTTAGAACACCAAAGATAAGGGATAGATGCTACTCCTTTTTTTTAATTATCTTGTAGACTTTTACTTGATTTTTTTTTCCACTTACTGTTGTTTCAAGAAAGATCTAAGGCTGATTTGTCATTTCTCTCAACTCATAAACCAGAAGAGGTTATACTCATTTTGCAGAAGGGAAGTAAGGCAAATATATGCAGATATATTGCCAAATTGTATATTTATGGATATATCAAGCATATCAGCAAAAGCAGTGAATACACTCAGTAGTACTCATCTTCAGGAAAACACTCATCCAGGTAGAACTGTCTTTCTCCATAGGTAAACTTCATTTAGAAATCAGTAACAATTGTCCTGAAAGCATCCATAGAAGGCAATCAAGTAAAATGACCTTCTTTAAAAAAATTTTTTTAATAAAGGTACTTCTGAATTAATGACTGATCAACCAACGGGAAGCATGGGAGACAGGATAAAAATTTCAAATTGGTGGGAGGGATGCCACGGCCATCCTACTAGTGATGAAAAATTCAAAGGATTCATATCTCTTTTCATTATGTATTGATTTAACTGTTAAAAAATGAATACCGTGTACCTCAAAGTGGGGTTTTGTAGGAATTCCAGGGATGTCTTCTGACATAGAATGGTTGGCTGGTATTTTACCTCAATTTCAGTGCTCCATCTTTTCATTCAAACTGCACTTTTAGCAACAGATGCAATATATTCCCCACTATTCAATGCTACCTCTGATTTTTACAATTACTTATACAGCCTGATAATACTTGCTGCTATACACATAAATGCAGGAAACAAAAAATCCTTTGGGTAAATGATTTTGAATCTCTTCGTTTTCTCCTCATTTCTGCCTTACCACTTAATTACAGTTAAAGAAGCAATCTCTTTAGTGTGTTTCAGCATGACATGTATTCTTCTTTTCATTTTTTCCCCAATTTTAAATATACTTATTTCTATTCTCTGCTAGATTTCTATGTAATGTACTGTTAACTTGAATATATTTTTGTACTGAATTGCTCCTAGGTTTTGTAAGGATAATTTTCTTTGATGACACTACACGACAAAAACAAACACAAAACAAAGCAAAATTTTAGCTGTACTGTTTGAACATTACTGTCCAAGTTTGTACCTCAAAAGAATTGTTTAAAGAAAAGGACTAAAAGATTGACAAAGACCTACCTCCAGACATTAAATGGAATGAACACGTTAACTTTCAGCATTAGTTCTGCCATGTTTGAAACAGTTAGAACTGCAACTAATCCCTAATCAAAATTATTTTTGTAAAGAATTTTGATAGAAAAAGAACACATTTTAAATTACCTTTTTCACTTAAAAAAATCCTTCAAAGAAACTTGAAGCTTTGTAGGTAGGAAGCAGTGAGCTCGGCTTTTGCATAATGCAATCATAAAAACGTGTTTTAAAATTAGTAGATTGTAAGAAAATGCTCAACAAGTATTTTCGTATATTTTACACAAATGTGATTTTTTTAATAATATGTTTCAACCAGATTTATTTTAAATGCTTCCTATGTAGAGTTTTTAATGCCTCTTTCTCCTAGTCAGTATGTCTATTTTTTTTAACATTGTATTATGAACTGGGCCAGGAGGTAGTTTCTCATGAAGGCTTGTATCCGTATGGCTTTTTAATGCTGGAGCCACAGAAGAAAAAATTTAAAAGACAAAACACTTTTCTGGCTCCTTTGCTGAGCTCATTTGAAGGCTCACCTACTTTTTGAGGCTGGCAGAGAGCTCATTGTCATGAATCATGCCCCCCAAAAGCCAATGGGAGAGTTAAAACTCGGCATGTTAATATTAATGGAGCATTGGACAAATGGAAATAACTTGTGGCTCTTTTAGAAGAAATAAAAAGTCATTTTCCATTTTAAAAAAAGCCTTTGTTTGGTATGTTACTCTTTTAGAAGCCTCAGTGGTCAGTGCATGGTCAGACTCTGAGCACGGAGGGATTTACAGCTCTGATGAAGTTAGTTGTTTATTTTCTATATATTGTACAATCAAAACACATTACTACCTCTTAGGGCCTACTATACCTCATTTTTCAGACTGAAAAAATGCTTGTGGCCATCGGAACAGTGAGAGCATCATAAAATTTTTTATATATATAGTTTATTTTTGTGGGAGATAAATTTTATAGGACTGTTCTTTACTGTCGTTGGTCACTGCTAGGTAAGACTGGACATTTAGCTTTTCGACCATTTCTGCAAGATCGATATGTTTGCAGGAGAAAAGTATCAAAACGTTAACTGCAGTTTACTTTTTCTCTGTTTCTTGAGTGTCTTCTAACTTTTTTTTTGCTTTGTTCTTCATATAGAGTTGCTGTCTATGATTGTACCTTGAACTGCTTGCTTGTTGAAAATGTTCCTTTAATGGATTATCACATTCTGTTCAGCACAATAAACATCATAGCCTCTGTGATCCCCAGGTTGTTTTGTTCCTATGTTTTGTCACAGCTCCATCAAATGGGTAATAAAGTTGAACCAGGCTAAAGAGACAAATGTTAACATTCCAGTTGTTTTGTGTACGGGTCCTGCCTCCTTGGTTTGGGAGAATTCACCATATCTAGTCTGATCCGCACTCGCCACAGTCTTCTCTGACCATCTTCCTCCCTCCTTCTCCCACCTCAACCCCTGGAAAGTCATCAGAGCTGCACTACCCGTCCTGAAAATCAAGAGTCCTGCGAGTCCACATTCCTGTGACTTTCTAAACCAAAACACTCCTCTCAGTCTCCTCTTGTGGCCCCCTACTCAAATGAACTTCCGCTAGACAAGGCTGGGCTTGCTGTTAGCGTTTGTGTCCCCAGTACTTAGAACAGTGGGGCTGAGAGGTGGCACAGTGGATTGAGCAATGGACCTGATGTCCAGAAAACTCATCAACTTGGGTTTAAATCGGGCCACAGACACTGGGGGGTGGGGGGTGGAGGTGGAGTGACCCTGGACAAGTCACTTAACCCCGTTTGCCTCAGTTTCCTCATCCATAAAATGAACTGGAGAAGGAAATGGCAAACCACTGTAACGTCTTTGCCAAGAAAACCCCACACGGGATCCTGAAGAATCAGACAAAACTAAACAACAAAAACCCAGAGCATAGACTGGCACTTAGTCATTATTCAACAAATGCTTTATCATTTATTCATTTAGTTTTAATATGTATTTTTTACAAGAAGGGAGGGAAATGTTCTCTGAAATAACTATAGCTCTTACACTAATTGAGAGAGTAACACATTTTCACACAAAAATTACAAAATAAATTGAGTGCCGGGTCTGGAATCAGCAAGACCTGAGTTCAAATCCAGCCTCAGAGTGTGTGATCCTGGGCAAGTCACTTAATTCCTGGCTGCCTCAGTTTCTTCATCTGTAAAATAGGAATAGTATCTCCCTCCCAGAGTTGTGAGGATCCAATGAGATAATTGTAAAGTGCTTAGCATAGCACTTGGCACATAGTAAGTGCTATATAAATGTTAGTGATGATGATGATGATACATCAGCACTCTAGTTCAATTCAACAAGCATTAAGTAAATTAAGTAAGCATTTGCTATGTCCAGGAGCTGGGAATACAAAGGAGAAACTATATTCTACTGGCAGAAGTTATATTAACACAAATAAGCAAATACAAAATAACAGCATACAAAGTAATTACTGTATAGTTCCAACAGGTACCAACAAAAGAGGGTGAGGGAACATTGTATAAGAGGGTAACACTAGAGCTGAAGCTAGAGATTGTTGGAGATGGAAGTGAGGAAAGAGTACTTTCTAAGCACAAGGAACAGGCTGGGCAAAGGCAGAGAGGTGGGAGATGGAAAATCATGAACTTCCAGGATCTACTATTTTGCTAAAGTAAACATTTCAACAGCAGAGATTTTAACCCATCCTTAATAGTAGTAGCATAACATATAAATTATAATAGATGGCATTTAAAAGTTGTGGCATAGAGAATCCATCATCCTTTGAGAAACCTGCAAAAAAAATCCAAAACTAGCCTTAGCTGGACAGATCCTGAGATGATAAATATATAATCCATATCTGGGCTTGTTCTTAAATTTTTCTCATCTGGTGGGACCATCCAGTAAGTCAGTCAACAATCAAAAACGGTTTATCAAGTCAGTTACTATGCTAAACACTGAAGGTAAGGGAGCATGAAATAATACCTCTTCTCAATTAACTTACATCCCATGCTAGAGTTCACCTTTCTTTTCCTGGAAGACCCAAAGATCATCTATCTCCATGCCACAATGTGGTGGGTTAATCGTAATCATTTCTACATGCTTTAAAGTTCACAGCTCTCCTTTCCTGAAAACCATCCTTATCTTACATATGATGAAACTGGGGCTAGGCCTACTGCCCAATATCACAGAGCTACTAAGTGGAAGAGCCAAAATTCAAAGCTAGTGTCTGATTTCAAGTCCAGTGCTTTTCCTACAAGTTAACTGTAGATGAGGGATTCTTAAGCATTTTTATGTCATGGACCAACTTTGTCAGGCTGAAGAAGGTCCACATTCTGGGCAGCTGAGTAGCTCAGTGGATTGAGAGTCAGACCTAGAGACGGGAGGTCCTAGGTTCAAATTTGGCCTCAGATACTTGCCAGCTGTGTGACCCTGGACAAGTCACTTGACCCCCATTGCCTAGCCCTTACCTCTCTTCTGCCTTGGAACCAATACACAGTATTGATTCCAAGACGGAAGGTGGGGGTTTAAAAAAAAAAAGGCCCTCTTTCTTAGAATCACATTTTTAAATAATTGAAGGAAATGCTAAATTTCAGTTAGAGATTAGTGAAAATACATTATTCTTTTTTATCCAAGTTCATTTGACCCCCTGGAACCTACCAAACTTGAAGACAGTATTAAATGAACAATATTCTGCTTCAGGGTCCAAATATTGCATATATAAGAGAAATGGTTCCTGAACCAGTTGGGTACCATTAAATTATTATCTTAGTGACATGGAAAGGCATAAAAATAAAAATCCTGGGAAATGAGCATATCATCAACCTTCATTAATAAGAAATAATGGCTAGTAATGTTCTATTCCAAAAAGAATATTATCTGCAAAGAGTAGTTGAGTCAAAAATTTGCCATCATATTTAGGGACAGTATCACACCTTGCATGAATGGGTATGAGCTAATTCAGCTCTTACTTTACGGCAGTCTCTTAAAGACATGATATTTCTTGCTGGGGCACTCTCATCCCCTCCAGAGTCTCTTCAACTTCAAAGTATCTCAGCCCATTGGCTCATCCTCCACTACCTATAGACAGGTTCCTCTCCCATTTTTTATATATATGTATATATATATATATATACTCTATGTATATTTACAGATATATATAATTTGACCTGTATATGAGAAATACCTTGATGGAAGAGAGGGACAAAAACATAGATGGATAACTAGATGAAGACAGATGATAGATATAACAATGACGACCTCAGCCTCACTACCTGAAGGCCAAGTAGGGTACACTTCATGCCTCCTGTAGGATTCTCTGGTACCCTTAATGTTTAAGGGGTATTAGCTCTCTGTCATGATTTCCTACCCTCACTGGTGGGGTTCCCCCTAATTTTAGGAAATCTCTTGCACTCTAGGCAATCATTAATAGCCAGATCAGTTAATACAAATGAATATTTGCTCCAAAGTTATAGCAAGAATAAACATATAATTATCCCTCTCCAACACTTAGGAAATAATATATCCCTCATTACACACACACACACACACACACACACACAACCCCATACTCTGGGGAGGAAAAGAAGATTAGGTTCACAAATAGCTCAGTTCCCATATCGTATACTCCCAAGTTTCCAGTCCCTGTCTTGGACTTGAGTCCCAGGTACCCCAAATTCCCAGGGCTTCCCTATTAACTATTCAGCCTAAAATCTTACCTCTAAGGTTGTCAAAAAAGGAATTCCTGAGTTGAACAGAGGTTCCTCCACCTGCACCTAAAACCGAAAGAGAGAAATAGAATAGAGCAAAATGAAACTCTCAGCCCCAAATCAGTTTCTTGGGGCCACAGAGTGAATGTGGGGTCACTCAGTTGGTTCACTGTTTTAACCTTATCTAGACTGATGGAAAGAGATTGAAAATGTCCTAGTATGGCCATTGAAAGACACTGCTTATTCCAGCTAGCAACAAATCCAAAGAGGCTAATAATACCCCAAAAGTAGGGGGAATAATATAGGATATCTTCTCTCAAAAGCAAGATCACTCCATATTAGGTGATATGAGTATATACACCAAAAGTCTCCATTTTACACACAGACACACACAGCTAAATATAAGCTGTTATAATTATTATTTCTTATGTGGTAGTAAAAGGAAGGAGGGGTAGAACCTGAGGAGATGGCAAAACCAACTCATATGATATTGTATGTACATATACAGAGAGATTATATATATGTATTTATACATATATATTATATATCAATCATCTTTGCCATCCTTTCAAGCTGTATGTCTCCTCCCTCTTACTACTACATAAGAAATAATTATAACTGATATTCAAATGATTACAATCAAGGAGATATAAAACAAGGAAATTTGTTCTCATCAAATGTCCAGAACAAAATCTAATTGAAAAAAGAATGATATGATTAGAAGGAAAACAAATAACTGGGAAAAAATGTTTACAACAAATATCTCTGATTATATAGAAAACTGTTATGTTGGGATTTGGGGTGAGGAAAGAACAAGAGGGAACATATAAATAATTAAGATTTATTGGTTGGGAAAAGGACAAAGGAACAGGGGTTTAGGAGAAACTTATACTAGTTATCTAACATCTAATATCTATAAACTATCTAAACTAATCTTATGAAGTTAAGCAGTAAAATCCCCAATAGTGAATTCTCACACTAGGAGTCCAATCAAATGGGCCAGGATCTTCAATTGGTTAGTCTATCTTCAATCTCAAAGCTGCCAGCAGCCAGATCCAAAAGATTTCTTTCCTTCTGTTGGTCTTAGGAGAAAGCCTTTCCAAGCCTCAACCTCAGGTCCTACCAGGTGAGAGATCTCTGATGAAGTCATTGGGCATAGAATCTTTCCCAATTCTCAAGCGTCAGGCAACCATGTGACCCTTGGTCAATCACTCTCTGACATTTACATCTCTCAGAATGATTTTTGCAAACCAATCATACTTTATCACAGAACTAAGTCAAATTCATAGGTTAGCTATGAGGCACAGTAGATAGAGAGCCAGACCTAGAGACAGGAAGTTGCAGGTTCAAATCTGATCAGAGATACTTCCCAGTGGGCAAATCACTTAACCTCAATTGCCTAACCCTTATCACTCTTCTACCTTGGAACCAATACTAATATTGATTCTAAAACAGAAGGTAAGGGTAAAAAAAAAAAGAATATAAGCCAATTGATAAATGGTCAAAGAATACAAAAAGGCAATTTTCAGACAATGAAATAAATGCTATCTACAGTCACATGAACAAATTCTCTAATCACTCTCGATTAGAGAAATACAAATTAGAACAACTTTGAGGTACCACCTCATAACTAGCAGATTGACTAATATGACAGAAAAGGGAAATAATAAATATTGGAGGAGGTGTGGGAAAATTGGGACACTAATGCACTGTTGGTGTAGCTGCAAACTGATTCATCTGGAGAGTGATTTGGAACTATGCCCAAAGGGCTTTAAAACTGTGCATATCCTTTGTTCCAGCAATACCACTACTAGGTCAGTATCCCAAAGAGATTTTTCTTTAAAAAAGAAAATGACCTGTTTGTACAAAATATGTATACAATTTGTACAAAAATAGGGAATGGCTGAACAAGTTGTTGTATGTGATTGCAATGGAAATCTATTGTGCTATAAGATGAGCAGGAGAATTTTAGAAAAACCTGAAAAGATCTACATGAACTGATGAGGAGTGAAGTGAGAAGAACCAGAAAAACATTGTACACAATAACAGTAATATTAAATTATAAGCAATTGTGAATGATTTTGCCATTTTAAAACTCATTTACTTATTTTTAATAATAATTTATCTTCCCCTGTTACATGCAAAAGCAATTTTAACATAGTTTTTTTTTTGTTTTTGAATTCCAAATTTTTCCCTTCTTCTGCCCTCCAGCACTTCCCTGAGACATATGGATTTTGCATGTGTAATCTTGTAAAACATTTTTCCATCATAGTCATTTTTGTGGAAGATATCTCAAATGGAGAAAGAAGAAGAAAGAAAATGAAATATATTTCAATCGGCATTTCAGACTCCATTGATTCTTTCTCAGAGGAGAGATGGCATTTTTCATCATAAGTTTCTGGGATTGCCTTGAATCACTGCATTGCTGAGAAGAACTAGGTCATTCACAGTTGTTCATCAAGAAATATGGCTGTCACTGTGTACAATGTTCTTCTGAATCTGCTCATTCTACTTTGCATCAGTTTGTGTAAGTCTTTCCAAATTTCCCTGAAATCATCTTGCTCGTTGACTTTACTATTCTTAGCAGTACAATGATCCAAGACAATCCCCAAGGACTCGTGATGAAAAATGCCATTTGTCTCCAGAGAAAGAACTGATGGAGTCTGGATGCAGACTGAGACATACTCTATTTCACTTTCTTTCTCCATTTTTTGTTTATTCAAGTTCTCTTCCACAAAATGACTAATATAGAAAAAATGTCTTACATTAGTGCATATGTAAAATCTATATCAGGTTGCTTGCCATCTTGAGGAGGGAGGAAGGGGAAGAATTTGGTTGAAACTTTAAAGAAACAAAGATTAAAATTTTTTTTCCTATAATTGAAGGAAAAAATAAAATATTTTTAAGAAGAGGGATGATAAGTTCCTCCAAATGTTCCTTATTGTATGTGAAGTTTTGCTGATTATATCAAGTCTGGGAATATTACAGAGCTCCCAAAGAAGATACTTAAGATACATAATCACTCAAAAGAGCTTGACCTAATAATTCACAAAGGGAAAAAAATTGCCTGTTATAGGATAAGCAGACATCACTCTGATAAGAATGATGAGTTCCAAAGGCCATGCATGTGGCTGTACCAGGCACTGTAGAGTATTTAGAGTTTGGTCAAATATCTAAGACATCAAGGCTATCCTTTCCCAGGCCATCACCAGCCATCTTGACCTTTGCCCTGCCACTGGACCTGGAAGCCTGGAAAAGAGAATGAGACCGATGACTTTGAGCAACTCTGCCTGACTTAGATCCAAATCACCAGCAAGTCAAGATATCACCTTTGTGATGTCATTGGTCCTCTTCAAAAATGAAGAATGACAACAGTTGAATGGGCAACGCATAGAAATATTCAAATAATACGCATAGCTTAGGAATTATCCAGAGACACTGAGCTACATTTAAAATTGAACAATAAAAAGAGATCAATATGGATTTTCTCTTGGAAGATTGCATAGTGATAGTATTAATTCTCAGACTTCTCCTTGAAGCAGAGATGTCTGTTCATATTTTTGCCCAGTCTGATACTATTTTGACCACCAAACAAAACTGATAAGATGCATACAGAGTACTCACATACTTAAATTAAAAAACAAAAGAAACATAAAGCATTCTTTTAGTCTACTACATTTAACATATGTTGAGCAATCATTAGTATTCATCTCAGAAATGCACTGTCTGAGCAGCTCACAATGATAGTGACTGAGGCTTTAGCAAAGTTCATATCTCCTGGACCCTCATTATATGTCTTTATCCATACAGCTGAGAGGTGATCCTTTGGACAATCCTCTTGTTAGAGTGTGCCGTTAAGGAAATTTCCTTTGGGGGTAGACAGCACTTTACTCCGGAACCCAGGAATTCTAGAACTGAAGATTACTCATGAGATAACTCCCAAACCAGTGGAAAGATGAATTTCTCAAGATCATTAGATACTGACCTGTGCTCAGAAAAAGGAAATAAAAAGGCAAAATGTTTCTCAGGACTTGGGAGGTCTTGTGAAAGTGCCCTCAGGCTGGTCTTATCTCTCTTCCTAACAATATTCTTCTGGTGGTGCTATGTGGCTAAAAGTCATGAGATTTCTAAAGAATTAAAGTTGGGCATCCACAGGTAAATTGAGAGACTCATGGCGGGCATGGAGATGCTACAGTATATCAACCAATAAGGGCACAAAAGAAGTGTCATAAAGGATGTTATCAGGGATGGGGACAAAAAAAAAAAGGAGGGAGCGAGCTCATGAAGTAATAAACTAGGAGTAACCTCTGTATTATGTTGGTATCCAAGAAATCTCAAGAGAATATTTCCCAGCACAGAGGGTAGAATACCTGTGGAGGATTTACAGAAAGAAGGACTTGGACAAAAGATATCCGAGAGGAGAGCATATGTATGAGTTGCAGTCTGAACCAATGGGAAGAGTAACTATATTGAAGAGATCACAAATGCATCTGATACCATTGAGTGGAATACTTCCTTCAGGAAAATGGAACTGGCTCTAGCATCTGAGGCATTTCCAGGGACATCAAATTAAATATTTAAATTTGTCGTAGGAAGCCATCATCCTTTAATCACAGGGTGAATAAAGTAATCTTTTTTGTCCTTAATTTTGATGATCTTGTATAACTAGAAACATAAATCACAGTCATAAAACCGTTATCAACAATTCTGTATTTCAACACACCCCCATTTCAATTACTAAATCATTGTATGGAAGTCATTAATATACATAAGCACTCCCTATCCCCACTGAAAGTTGTACTGTATTTGTTCCTATGGATTTGGCTATTTAAGAGAATCTCAACCCTGAAAATAAACCAAAATGTAAATCACATTGAGCACAAATACAATGTTAGGCGTACTAATCCTCTCTTCCAGAAGTTCCATGCTTTTTCTTTTTGATGACTATTACTCGGTGCTATTCCAACACTCCATTCCATTTCCTCCTGACTCTGGCCTTGGTTGAAAGTGTTAGTGTGTTGGAGTTCTGGTCTTCTTGGTGGTCTTCCTCCTTCTGGCTGATTTCACTCAACCTTTACTGTTTTGTTTTGGGTTTTTTTCATCTGATTCTGGCACCAACTGTAGCCCGCCCACAAAATGAAGTTTACTAAACTCAATGTACTTCTATACCCATTATTTTTAACTTAGTAATCTCTTAGGTCCTTTCCAACTCCAAGAGCTCGTTCTCATTATCTTTTTCTTAGACCACCTAAATCTGAAGGCTTCTTCCACTAAAATTAGGAAGACTTTGTTATGAACTCATACAGTATCATCAATTCCCACTTGGGGAGCCCAGTAATATAATTCAGGAAAGCTACAAAATCCTATTCCTGAGCACATTCACAGAGATACGGAAGAATCACATTTTGAAAATAATGTTATATTAATTTGCTTATGGTAAGTACATTACCTGACTATGATCATTTCGCAAACTTCCCTCCCTGAATACCACTAACCGAAATGTATTGTCTCCTTCATTATTTAGTTGATTCCATGACATCTGACCCTTGGCAATCCCATTTGGGGTTTTCTTGGCAAAGATACTGAAGTAGTTTGCCATTTCTTTCTCCAGTTCATTTTACAGATGAAGTAACTGAGGTAAACAGGGTTAAGTGACTTGCCTAGGGTCACACAGCTAGTAAGTGTCTGAGGCCAGATTTGAACTCTTTGGGCATGGTGCTTTATGCAGGGCTCCACCTAGCTGCCCACTGTCTCCTTCATTAGAATGCAAACTCCTTGAGGGTAAAGATTATCCTCTCTTCTGTATTACTATTCTCTGTATGTTTGGCACATAATGATTGTTTTTCCATTCCATTCATCCAATATATTCATAGGGTTCAATAAGGCCCTTCCAATTTGACTTTTTTTAGGATTTAGAAAGATTTTTCTTAGTTTTCAACCTATTCTTACAAGTTACCAAAATGTACTTTGCAAATTCTTTTCATTGAGTTTTGTGAGATGGCTTGGCTTTCCAAACATTATAACTTAAAAACCTGTTCAGGTAGAAAATAAAAACTAGAAACTTGGAATTCAGAGTCTTGGACATAAGCATCCCAGTGCTCTCTCTGAGGGTGAAAGGAACATCATTCTATACATTGATGTGGGTTTTTAAACCCTTACCCTCCATCTTGGAATCAATACTGTGTATTGGTTCCAAGGCAGAAGAGTGGTAAGGGCTAGGCAATGGGGGTTAAGTGACTTGCCCAGGGTCACACAGCTGGGAAGTGTCTGAGGACAGATTTGAACCCAGGACCTCCCATCTCTAGGCCTGGCTCTCAATCCACTGAGCTACCCAGCTGCCCCCTGATGTTTTTTTAAAGTTTATTTTGTCTTGGTTTCCACACTTTAATTGTATAACCTAAGGTATGGATTATGCCTCCCTTGATAAACTAATTCCATATTAAGGAAACAAAATGTCCTAAGGAAGGGAAGGAAAGAAAAAAAAGGGAATGATTGAGTCTAGGGTCAGATCGACCTGAATTCAAATCCAGACTCAGATACTTCCTAGTTGCATGACTCTAGGCAAGTCATTTAATTGCTGTCTGCTTTGGTATACTCCACTGAAAAATGGGAATAGTAGCACCTACCTCCGAGTTTTGAGGATCAAATGAGATAATATTTATAAAGCACTTAGCACAGTGCCTGACATAGAAATGCCCTTCCCTGTGATGTTTATTTCCTAAATTCTGAAATAGTTGAACAATGAATATTGAATCCATATTACTGTTGGTTATCCAATCGAGCACAAAGCAGTCTTTAAAAGTCATATCAATATACAGAGAATTATATTCTTTTCATCCTCACAGAGAGTCACTGCCTGACTTTGAATCCCAAGTTAAATTCAAGGCACTATGATAAGTCCTCACATCCCCAAGAAGTAAATGTTTTTATTATCCCTAGTTTACAACTGAGGAAACTGAGACAGGAAGGAGTTAAGTGGCTTGGCCAGTGTCACACAGTTAGTAAGTGTCCAAGGCTGGATTTGAACTTACATTGTTCTGAATTCATCTCAATCATTCCAAAGGAGATTAAATTCAAGGCTTTGTTCTCCATTTGCTTTTGAAAGAATGTTATTAGTCTAGTGGCACTTGTCTTCCTTGGATGGGATTTTCAGTAGAAATTAATCTAGGGAAAGGATGCCCATCACCATGCTTAAAGAAGAGTCATATGTACTTCTCTCGTCTATTTTTGTCTATTTAAAAAGTCCAGATTTCAAAGAACTTTTATACTATGGCTTATTGTGATGTCATGGAAATGAGAGGACTCAATCAAAAGACTAATTCAAGTTTCCTACCTATTAGCTGTGCAATCCATGCAAACTAAGGTCTTCTGTACTTGAGTTTCCACCTGTAAAATGTCCACCTGAGGCCAAATCAGATGGCTGAATCGGGATGATCTCTAAAATCCTTTCCAGCTCTAAACCACCAATAATTCACATTAGAAATATCTTCTTCATTCTCCAAACAGGGGGAAAGTTGAGGAGAGAATGTTGTCAGAAGAGCTGGAATCAATATCGCAGGTAGGAAAACAGAGGTTAAATAAGGCAACAAGGGGTTAATAAAAATAATACTGAAGTGGGATTCAGGAAGTCTCCAACTCTGCAATTATTCTGCCTCAGATTGTGGTGGGTCCATTTGTATACCCTTGAAACTAACTGCTTTATACAGGAAAAGCCTGGAATAACATGCTGAACCTATAAATTGGGACTAGTCTTATTCATATAAAGAAACTCTTACCATATGACTCTTTCATTCTTTGCAAACAAGTCTCCTCTTGTGTACTACTCCAACCCACCTACACTGTTCTATCTCCACCCCAATATGGCCTTCATCACTTTCCATCATTTATCTTTTTAATCTGTCTTCACATAGCCTCCATTCATTCTCCTTTTTTCTTCCCAACTCCCGGGTTTACTCATTGTATTGACATCTCTCTTCCTGCTGATTCAGCTTCAGTTGAGCCATAGATTATTGAGGTCAATCTCCTTCCTGTTTTCGGACTCAACATGCTTTCCAATATCTCTTATTTTCACACTCCCACCTCATCTCCATTTCAACTCTCCCTGTTCCATTTAAGCCCTGCTACTGATTTCCTTTCTGCGATGCTTTTCATCGTCCATTCCTCCCATAGTTATGCTTCTGCTCAAACCGTTCTGTCAGCCAACAGTCAACAAGTACATATTGCCGTTATTATGTGCCAAGTAAAATTTCTGGAAATAGAAAAGTAAGAAAAGAAATGAAAAAAAAATGCAGTCCTTGGTCTCAGAGAGCTCATGCTCTTATGGCGGAGACCTTAATACCTTTCTAACACTGAAAAGAAGTGTCTGATGTCAGCGTTTTCCTGAACAAAATACCCCAAGTCAAAAATTCTCTATTGTTTTCAATATGAATTCCCGTCTCTAACACAGAAAAAAAAAGTCATGATCCTTACACAACAGTGGCTATCTTTTTTGATTGAGAAAATACACAATAGAAATTCAAATCGATGGCATATATCTCTTTAAGGTTTATAAAGTATTCCATATATACATATATGTGTATAAATAAATATATATATATGATAGTTAATTAAATCAGGAAAAGTCTGCTTCTTGAGTCCAAATTTGGCCTCAGACACTAACTAGCTGTGTGACCCTGGAAAAGTCAGTGAATACTATTTGCCTCAGTTTCCTCATCTGTAAAATGATCTGGACAAGGAAATGGCAAAGCACTTCAGTATCTTTGCCAAGAAAACCCCAAATGGGCTTACAAATAGTTGAACACAACTGAAATGAATGAACAATAATAATGTCTATGAGTAATATACATATAATGTATATGCCCCACCATATCATTTTCATAAGCCCTCACCAACAATGCTGCTTTCATCCCATGATTATCAATTAATATCAAATAGTGAGCCAGACAATTAGCTTTTAGAAAGGGGTATTTGCTAAGGTGAGAAAGTGAGGTGGTGCAGAGAACTAGCCCTGGAGTTGGGAAGATCTGAATTCAAATTCAGATTTAGACATTAATTGTGCGACCCTTGGCAAGTCACTTAAAAGTGACTTTCCTTGAAAGGAAGGAAGGAAGGGAGGAAGGGAGGAAGGGAGGAAGGGAGGAAGGAAGGAAGGAAGGAAGGAAGGAAGGAAGGAAGGAAGGAAGGAAGGAAGGAAGGAAGGAAGGAAGGAAGGAAGGAAGGAAGGAAGGAAGGAAGGGAGGAAGGGAGGAAGGGAGGAAGGGAGGAAGGGAGGAAGGGAGGAAGGGAGGACGGGAGGAAGGGAGGACAGGAGGGAGGGAGGAAGGGAGGGAGGGAGGGAGGGAGGGAGGGAGGGAGGGAAGAAGGGAGGAAGGGAGGAAGGAAGGAAGGGAGGGAGGAAGGAAGGGAGGAAGGAAGGAAGGGAGGAAGGAAGGAAGGAAGGAAGGAAGGAAGGAAGGAAGGAAGGAAGGAAGGAAGGAAGGAAGGAAGGAAGGAAGGAAGGAAGGAAGGAAGGAAGGAAGGAAGGAAGGAAGGAAGGAAGGAAGGAAGGGAGGGAGGGAGGGAGGGAGGGAGGGAGGGAGGAAGGGAGGAAGGAAGGAAGGGAGGAAGGGAGAAAAAGAAGGAGTCAGTGACTCTGGGTTCACAGAATTATTAGTAATTTTCAGAAAGGATATTTGAACCCCAAGTCTTCTGCCTTCATTTCCAAGATTTGCAAAATAGTAATTCATTAAAGATTCCTGTGCATTTTAAGTTCTGGACAGATGTAAAACAGTAATATTATTTTACTTATAATGGATAATGTTATTTTAAAAACTAAGATTTGTAGGTGAAGCTGTTTCAAGTATTGACCAAGGTTTTCCATGGAATACATTTAGAGCAAAGGACACTTGTGGTTGAAAAGAAATGCTTTTCTTTCTAAAGTAATAGCTTCTGAATAAACACAGTGAGCTAAATTCTAAGCCCACATAATTCTCTGAGAAGTTTCCCACAGCCATTACTAATAATACCATAATTTATTCATTCTCCCACATAGTTCCTTAGGATGAGAAACTGGTCTCAAGCTATCGATACATAAAACTTCTATATAGAGCAGTTCTGTACTTCTCTTTCCTGTATTCATTGGTATTTCAGTGAGCGCACATTTCAAATGCATAATTCTTTCTCCTTGATTATTTTTTCTAGTTGAACCATCATTTGTACCTAATAACTCAGTCTCCTTCAATTTTCCAATAACACGGAATGACTACACCTTTTAAAATTATCATCTCTCAATTAATTTCCCTTTTTTGCTTGCTGTTAGGGAAAAGGAAGAGATTTTTAAGTCTATTAAAACCATTTTCTTTGAGGTTTCCACACATCTTCTGTGGGTACTGAGTCTTGTTTAGCTTTCCTTGGATGAAGGGCTCCATTTGAGGGATCAAAAAGGTCTGATATAGCAATGACGTCTAACCTATCACTGGTACTGAGGTGGGGAGAGGGGGCATGGAGAGGAGGGACCATGGTGACTTCCTGGAGCATTTTTACTTATTCCTAAATGAATATGTATTCAAGGCCAACTGGGTTCTAGTGTGTACACCTAGGAGAGGTATAAAAAGTGTTTGCAGTCCGTTCAGTGAGCTTTGATTGCCTACTCATTAAGTCAAATGCTAGGGATCCAACTACCAAAAGCAGCAATGTTATAGGCAGAGGTGCAGAATGAGGTCTACACTGTCAGGCATTTCCCTCCCTTTTAATGAAACCATAAATAAAGGAGATAAAGAAGTCAAATGTGGCACAAAGCATTCTGAAACAGCTTTCCTTTATTCTTTCATCATGTCATAAAATGGTCTGGTGCCTTCTCAATTTACTTAGGAAGTAACTGTAGGAAAGGAACATAGGAAATATTTATTTCTGATGGAACACAGGAAATGGTTACAATCTTTTCTCTCTGTCTCCGTTTTCCTTTATCTTCTGGGTCTGGGCCAATCTTTTTTTTAACTCCTCGGTCTTGACCTTGAAGGTTGTAACGAAGCCTGACCCCTGATGGGTTTGGTTAGACAGTTTGGTTTGATTTTCCCTTTTCTATACTTTAGATGTACAAAGTAGAGAGCAGCTTTGTTCACGTGGAGAATGGCTGTTTGTCTTTATGATATTCCAGAACACAGGGCTATGTCTGCCACTTAGATGAGTAAAGATGGAAGAATCCCATAAAGGGGGCTGATCATATAGGTATAATACAGAAAACAAAGCTGCTTATGTTTTCAGGGTAAAATCTACAGTGGAATTGAATTAAATTTAATAATGTTATAATTTAATAATATTATTATATTAATTAATAATAAATAATTGAACTACATTGTATTCTATAATAATACATTATCATCTAATAATAGAATGTGTATAATACTTAAGAGCTACAAAGTAATTTATAAATATTATCTCATTTGTTCCTCCCAACAACTTTAGGAGGTAGGTGCTATTATTATCCCTATTTTATAGATGAGGAAACTGAGGTAGGCAGAAGTTAAGTGACCATGACCAGATTTGAACTTGGGTCTTACTGATTCCAGGTACAGCAATCTACTTACTATGCTCCTTAGTAGCTTCTAACACTTGTCTCTGAAACTAAAATACATTTCAGACTTTAGGTACCATCATGTACACCAAGGTTAAATAGAGCATCCCTTTAAATTCAGTTGTTTTTAAATGGTGGTGGCGAATTTTCAATGAGTTTCTCACAACCCAACTTCTAGTTCCCATTATGACAAACTATACCCAATTTTAACCTAACTCCCTGAGTTTAGGCAACACGCTTAAGGCCATTGCTCAAAGTGATGCTTGAAGAAGAAAGCTTGGTGATGCTATGAAATGAGGGAGTCAGGAAGCCTCATTTTGAATTCTGACTCCTATACTTACTAGCTATGTAACCATGAACAAGTCATTTAACAATTTCTCTACCTCAATTTACTCAACTGTAAAACAAAAGTGTTCGATTCAATGGCCTCTAAGCTCCCTTCTAATTTTATTGCTTTGATCCTGTGATCTACCACTAAGGAGAATGACCCTTGTAGAAAAGAGATCCATCATCCATTCCAACCAATTGTCACGGATAGTCAAGTAAACCTAAAAGTCCTTTAAATGGTAGTATCCCTATTTAGGATCAGTAGAATTAGAGAATCCCAATTCTAGCGTGACCCTCTCAGCCATGGTCCAAGAAAGAAGCCTTTAGAAGATGTAGCCTGCCCTCTCAGTAGCTCAGTAGCTCAGTAGTTACTGGAGATCTGGGGGAAAAAGTTCTCATCCCCAAATTCTCTGACATAGTCAATTTTTTAAATATGACTTTTTCAATGGAAATGGCATTAAAGATGAATGCACCATCCCCCCTCACTACTGTAACCTAAGGACCATAGGATCTTTCCATTTGACTTATAGATGACAACCTCGTTATTATCGCCTATTAAAATGTGTACTTCTCAAGGACAGGAACTGCCTTGTTTTTCTATTAGTACCCATGGTGCTTAACAGTGGTTTGCAAATAGTAAGCAATTAATGCTTTGTTAAGTCATAACATGGGCTTCAAATCTGCAACTGTAGCCTTTTTAGCACTATTCTTACAGAATCCCAGAAGTCCTGAGTTGGAAGGGATCTCTAGAACATCACTGACAAGAATCTTCCCCTTCTATAAGGATTTTGCATTTCTTTCTTCCAATATCCCAATATTCATGAACATAAACACAAAATGTATCAATAATCATGATTTTGTTCAGTCATTTTTCAGTTGTGACCCATTTGGGGTTTTCTTGACAAAGAAACTGGTGTAGTGATAATCATTTCTTTCTCTAGCTCATTTTACAGATGGGGAAACAGAGTCAAAGAGGATGAAGTGACTTGCCCAGGGAACCAAAGTTAATAAGTGTCTGAAGCTGAGTTTGAACTCAGGCAGAGTTCGGACGACAGACATGACACTGCCTAGCTGCCCTAATCATGATATCACCACCAAATGCTGGTGACCCATAGTTGGAAAAAGTACCTGCTTTCCTTCCCTTTTAATTTTGTAGATATAACATTTAATATTTAAGTCATATATTCATTTGGAGCTTATTGTGTTATGTGATGTGAAATGTTGACCTAAACCTAATTCATGCCAAACTAATTTCCACTTCTAAACAGTTTTTTGTCAAATAATGACCCCTTACCCCAATTGTTATAGTCCTTGGGTTTACCCAAACACTAAGCTATTATGTTTTATTGCTTCTGGGTCCAGTGCTCTTACTCCCATTCTTTTGACCCAGTTTTCTAATTTTCAACCAGTATCAAATATTTTGATGATAACTTTTGTGGTATAATTTGAGATCAGGTAATAATATTCCCCATTCCTTCCCATTGTTTTTTCATTATTGCTCTTGAAATGTTTGACCTTTTCTTCTTCCAGAAGAATTTTATTTCAATTCTCTAAGAACTGTTTTTACAATTCTAGTAAGGAACCCTTTTGAAGCATAAATTCTATAGCTGTTCTCCCAAACCCAACTAGCCCAAGAAGACTTGGTCGCAGAGTTTAGGCAGTTTTATCCCTTTGGATTTCTAGGAATGGCCCTAAAGGGTAACAGTGGTGGTTGTCTTTCTAATTCTGTAGCTCACAAAGCCTCAGGGTATTCTTCCCCTCGTAATTAATTAATAACAATTAGCCAACCAGTCTTCATTGGCAATTAGAAAGATGTTATGAAGAATGAAAGGAGTAGAATCAAGAGACACATAGACAGCAACAGATTTAATATTTGACAAATAACTTCCAAATATTCACCTCGAGAAAATGAACTGAGAAGTGGAAACATGAAAGACAAAATCTATATTTTTTGTCATATGATATCTTCTATGGAGTGAGTAGGGAGGAATTGAATGAAATAATTAATTACTTTTTTTTAAAAGAATAAAGATATTTACCAAAGTATCACAACAGTAACAGATGGTATAAAATGTCTCCCCAAATTTGTGTCATACATCCCACCAATACCATCAGAGTCCAAGGCTAAAATGGACTCAAACTTAAAACACACATATTGACAGGAATGTGCCACAGATTTAGAGAGATGTTTTATGTCGATAGTTATCAGTATCGTTAAGTGTATAACTCTCAGTTTCTAGAAGTCCTTTTGCTGGAGTTCTCAAAATATACCCCTTACGCTTGCTGTAGCTTTTCTTCTGGACTTTTTGTGGGAATCTGCATTTGCCTTTCCTAAAGGTCTGACCTCACCTCCCACGGTGGACCCTTCCATTAGCTGTTCTAGTAAAATTTCTAGGAAGCTGACCAGAAATTCAAAATCCTAGATCTAGATCTAGAGATCAACACTGGCAAACCTTTTAGATATCACATGCCCAAACTGCCTATGAGCCCCCCACATTACCCCAGACAGTGGAGGGAGGAAGTACTCACATTGGGTTGCTGAGTAGAGGGACAGTGCATGCAAACATTGTACCCAGGAGCAGTGGAGAGGGAGAACAAAGGGTACTCTGGCACGCTGGATGGCTCTAGAGCTTTTGAAGCTCACAAGACATTTTTTTGACCAAGGTTAAGAAGGAGAAACCAAGGTTGTGACTCTTCTCCCCTCTTTGCACCCGATTTCTTCCCAAGGGCTTCATAAAGAACCTTCCACCATTAAATTGCTAGATGCTCAAATCACTTAAGTTCTGAACTGGCTCTTTTTTTATAGACAACCAATACAGGAGGACCAAGTTTCTTCAACCAAGCTGAATATAGTCCTACTTTGTTTTGTTGCATTTCATTTTCTTGCACTTTGCAGTTATTGGGAGGAGTGTGATGTTTTGGTGTTTTTAACAAGTTGAGGGTTTGTGGCAACCCTGCATCAGACAGGTCTGTTGGTGCCATTCTTCCAACAGCATGTGCTCACATTGTGTCTCTCTGTCACATTTTAGTATTCGATCAATATTTCAAACTTTTTCATTTGATTTGTTACAGTGATGTTATCGGTGATCTCTACATTCCCCCCTCTTTCTCCCTTTCCACAGGTTTTCCTATTCCTGAGACACAATACTGAAAATAAGTCATTTAAGAACCCTACAATGATCTCTAAGTGTTCAACTGAAAGGAAAAGTCGATTGATGCAGCAGACTGAGTTGTCTTATTTAAGAAGCTGCCACAGACCTTCTAAATTCCTGCCTCTGCCACAGATATTTTTGTGTATGACCTCGGGCAAGTCATTTGCCTTCCCTTCATTGATCGTTTTTCTCCACTTTTGCACAAATTGAAAACTTAATGTTGGTGATGGAAAAGCATCATTCCCTTGAAGGAACATCATTCCTTTGGTTCTTCACACACAGAACTTATAGCTGGTGCAATGCTAGAGTAGGTTAGAGGGTTGCCATATCCCCAGCATACAACCTAGCGGCTTGTGTTTTTTCTGGAAATTTTGCATGATTTGAGCATTGTCCTTGTAGACTAAACAAATTGTATTTAGGCTTGGGCTTTTGACAGTATTTCTCAAAAGTGCTTACCTCAAAGACAAACTAGGTTCAATGGATTGAGAGTCAGGTCCAGAGACAGGAAGTCCTGGGTTCAAATATGACCTCAGACATTTCCTAGCTGTGCAAGCCTGGACAAGTCATTTGACCCCAATTTGCCTGGCCCTTACTGCTTTTCTCTCTTGAAACCCATACTCAGTATCTATTCTAATACAAAGAAATAGAAGGGGAGGGAGGGAGGGAGGGTGAGAGACAGACAGACAGACAGACAGACACAGAGAAACAGAGAAAGGAAGTTAATTTATTCTGTTACAGTCTCTCCTTGGTGCCCCTTACTGATGGAAATTAGTTTCAGATCTCACACTTTGCAAGAAGCTGACAGGAACTAACTGACCTTGCCTTCCTGGACTTGCTGTGGGCCATTTGGTCCTCAGGGTATCTTCCAAGGGCCATCCTTTCTGCCATTTCATTCATTGGCTTTGAAAAGAAAAAGAAATGGCAGTAAGCTATTCAGAGTTCACTGTAGTGCTTTTCTTCTTGGGAGGCAGGGATGGAATTCATGGAAATGGTTCATATTTTTCACCTTCCAGAAGGCTCTCAAATCTTTTTTGTTAGGTTCTTTTTTTTTTTAATCCTTGGCCCAGACTCAATTCTTGGTGGCAACATTTACAATGTTTTCATTCACATTATTGGAAGTTAAGGAGCGATATGTTAACCTGAATTTTCACCTTCTATTCATTTGCGTTACACACTCTTCAGTGCCTTTCAGTTACCCAAAGGCTCAAATCCATTAAAAATGTCATTCACATAAGAAGTACATTCAACAGAGTCCTGGCAGCCTCCCTGTCACATGCTGGCCTGCCATAGTGATGGACTCTCCTACCAGAAGGAAGTCTGCAGCCAGGAAAGTGCTCAAGGAAGCAGGCTTTTCAAGGCTCTCTAGTGTCTGTGACAAGATGTTAATATTAAGAAAGCTCTCAAAGAGTTCAGAGTGGAAAGCTCACCCAGGATGAATTAAAGGACATGAGAAACATGGGGGAGAAATGGCCTGGAAGCCAATATATCACTTTGCTCCACTCCTCTCTGCCTTCAAGAAATCCCGATACAAATGGTTCCACTTCATTCTTCTCCTAATGATGCCATTCCAGCTGCTACCTTCTATTCCTTTGATACCCAGTTTTCCCTACGGAGCACTGAACACAAAGGAGCCTTGGTCCTTTATCCCCAAGACTTCACACAATCACCTCTAAGACTCCTAATGAGACTACCACCTTTCCTTCTTCTGACTCCTTTGGTCACTGAGTTGCTGATACCCCCCAGACCAGGGTTTTATCAATTTCTTCCTACATGATGGAAAGGATCAGAATAACGGGATGGGGAGCATTATCAGTTATAATAATAATAGTAATAGCTATAGCACTTTAAGGTTTACAAAGTACTTTGAAAAGCTCACTTTATCCTCACAACAACTCTATGAGGTAGATGCATTATTATGCCCATTTCACAAGAAGGAAACTGATGCAAACAAGCTAAGTGATTTGCCCAAGGTCACACAGCTGGTCAGTATCTGAGGTCAAATTTGAACTCAGATCTTCCTTACTGCCTAGGTTCATTCACAACGATACCTAGCTGGACAAAAAGAGTTTTCAAGAGCTACTTACACCCAAAACTTTTCAAAAGGTTTCCTCTCTACCTACCTCAAGCTGGCAAAAAAAAAAAATTTACTTAAGTCATTACTTAATAACATAGATCTTTGTTCAAGCCTGCTAGTAATAGAGATGTTAGGACCATAAGCATAGAGTTTAAAAATCTTTACCAAAAAGTGGCTCAGCATATGGAAACGAAGCCTGGAGATGAGAGTTCCTGGGTACAAAAGTGACCTGAGATACTTCCTAGCTGTGTGACCCTGGGTAGGTCACTTAACCCCCATTGCCTAGCTCTTACCACTTTTCTGTCTCGGAGACAATACACAGTATTGATTCTAAGAGAGAAAGTATGTGTTTAAAAAAAAAATCCATCTTCTAGCATATATCTTAACCAGGTGGAGGATATAAATGAGTGAGTTCAGCTCATTGACAAGACATGATATGTGTTAGCATGAATCTCTCTTCCTGAGGCCATTTTGTCCTAAAGAAAGAATAAGACAATTGGAATTGTTTCTTTCTTGTTGAAAGCCCACCTGATTTATGAGTAAATCTAGTGGCATGCAGGGTCTAGATGAAGGGATATATGTGTTCTTGCCCTCCAGTTGTAGCATTTCTCAGAATACAGGATGATTGTGGTAGGGAGAATTTCTAGGCAACACTGATTTGAGGAAACAGACATGAAAGAGTTGGAAAAATTAAACACAGAATGAAAATAAGATTCAGAGCCAGGAACGACTTTATAGGCCAGTGAATACCCCTTTCACATTTTACAAGTGTGGAAACTGAGACCCAAAGTGATTATCACCTGCCCAAAATCATGAGGATAATAAGCAGCAGAGATAGTCTTTGGCCCCAGCTCTATGATTATCATAAATCAATCAACTAACCTTTATTAAGCACCTACTATGTGCCATACTCTGTGCTAAACACTGCTGATAGAAGTACAAAGAATAAGCACTCTAAAGGGGAGAAAGGAAACAACAAATACATAGACATGAGGGTGGTTTTTTTTCCCCTTGTACTTGAAGAAGAGCAATATGACCTCACTGGTGATGTCTTTTGATTTGCTCATAAATCGGATATAAATAAAGCAGAGTTGCACAAAGTCATCAGTCTCAGAGTCATCAAAGACAAAAATCAAAATGGCTGGCAATGGCTCAGGAGCCAGTGGATGCTGTTTGCTTCTTTGATATGTAAGAACTTGACAGCTTCTATTTCTTCTGCTTTCATGGCCACTGGAATGAATTCTTTTTATCTGCCCATTCTACTAGGGAAAGTCTTCACATACTTGGGGTAGATACTCCCCTATCTCAGCAACAGGTATAAGACCTTTTTGTTACCTTCACCCTGGTTTAGCCCACTTGCCAAGATGGTTTGCCTGGGTGTAGCTGCCACACATGCTGCAGCTTCTTGGAACCATCAGTCAGACTTGGGTAGAAGGTAGACACCAAGGGAAGAAAGCATCTCTGAAAAGGGGTTAGCAAACTCTCACACCAGAGGTACTAGTCTTCTCTGAATGCCTCGTACGATCCTAAAATGGAACCATAGAAATATGAACACCATACATCTAAAGTGAATATATGCATATATAATATATGCATAAGAGTTCACTACAAGGTAGTTTGAAATGGAAGGCACTAACTATTGAGGGGATCAGGAATAGCTTCATTCAGAAGATGGTACTTGAACGACAACTTAAAAGAAAAGATGCCTTCCCTGAGTAAGTGGAAGTTCACTCCAGGCATGTGGCACAGCCAGTGCGAGAAAAAGGGAAAGAGGGTCAAGAAAGGGTGTGCTGGAGTCAACTCCTCCTGGCTCACGAGGGCCAAGTGTAAAATTTTCAGAGTGAGCTTTTACACCTTGGAAATCAGCAAAGGCTACAAATTGGGACTTGATTCAATGTTTTATTGGTTATCTACAGAAAGTGATGAAGAAAAATAGTCAACAGTGCAGATTAAACTTAAAAATGTATCATGTGGACATTTTTTCAGACAGTTGACTCTTTAACATTTACCAATATATTTCTGGAAGTGTGACGAACGGAGAAAAGTTCGATTTGTGTGGATGGTAGGGAGAAGTAATGTCTCATGGTGGGGGAAGAGGGAGCTAAATGGGATCAAGTTATATAGAGCTTTAAAAGCTAACAAGGGATTCTATATTTCAGTTTAGTGAGTAGTAGAGTCACATGATCACATTTGCAATAAGGAAGATGAATTTTTCCTCATGTGTTGATGATGATGATTGCTATCATAATTCATCCTGTTCTCATCTTTTTCCACGGAATTTAAATAGACATACATCTAGGACAAGTTGCTCTCCTGCTATCCACCTCCAAAGAAAGAAGTGTCGGAGTTGTCTTTCACATATATTGGTTATATTTTAGTTTTATTTGGGGGTCTTGATTATGTGAGACTTTGCTCTTACAACCGTCACCAATATGGAAGTGGGTTTTATGAGAAAAAAGAACTGGTATGATGTAAGTGATCATTGCTTCATACATGTTCAGAATGCCAGGAAATATTTTGCCATTCTTGACCATAGCTTTTGCTTTGATAACGTTATGCTTGATGTGTCTTGCACACAAGAAGAGCAATGTATTTATGAGTGCTGCCTTCATCCATTGGTTCATTTTGACCTCCAGTTTTAAACTTGAGGTCTTTGGTCCCTTTCTTTCCTTGGTGTATGTTAAAAATTCTAACCTTATTGTAACTGTTATTACTATCACTAGTAACTTGATCTATTTTTCCAAAGTACAGATAGCACACAAATAGGAACCAACACCATAAAACTGTACCTAAGGATCCCTGTGGGTTGTATATTGACTTAGAAAAACACATAATGATCATATCTGTGTTCTACTGCTGTGTTTTTATTTATTTGGTTAAATATTCCCAGGAACATTTTAATCAAGACCACAAACCCAGAGGTTTGACACCCCTGCACCACCCCACAGCGATTAGAGATGCCTTTTGTTTTTTCATCAATTATTTCCAGCTACCCACCATACCACCACCACCACCACCACCACCAATTCCATTCCACCAAAACCCCATTCCAACGTAGCAAACCTTCTTCTGTAGCAAAGGAAGAAGAACCAGTTCAAGAATGTATCTGATGGCATTGCAGCATCTAGCCCATTGCCCAGAGCCCCTTTAGAAAAAGTGGGAAGTACATTTCCAAATGCGTTCCTGAGGGCCAAGATTGTTCATTCTTCTCTCTCACTTACTGAAGCAATCTGTCCATAAAGCCAAACCAAGGCCATCTTGTAAGGCCATGTGCTCACCTGAAAAGTCCCCCCCAAAAAGTTCCCAAGAGCATTGCCCATAAGGACCTCTTGATGATCAGCCAAATCACACCATATTTCACAGCCAGGCTTAGGGTTCATAGGACAACCCTGAGATGCTGTTTTCAGTGCAGCCTCCCAAAGTATTCACTGTGAAAGTGGACTCCAAATTGAGAAATTGTGTTAGATGATCATTAAGATTGAAGTCTATAATAGTAGTAGTCTCTCGGTAACCGAGGATGACGTTTGTCTTTGTGCATTTTCGTCTGTGATGTAGATGAGTGTGCACAAAAACACTTGTGTGTGAAGGAGATTTAAGTGGAAAAGTCGATGCACAGAGACAGTCCCACTCTCTCAGCTTTAGAAGCCTGGGTCCAGTGGCACGAAGTCGTTACACCTGGAGACTTCCTCAGCTGCATTGGATGGCCATGTTGTCTTTTGTGCTCCAACATGCCCTAAACACTTCACAGTGCTTTGCTGCATCGCCATCTCAGCCGTTGAACCTTCTTATTGGTTTTTTCCATCTGTTCGGCCGAAGCAGTCTTCACATGCTGAGTGAGCAAAGCCCTGGTTCATCAGGGGTCCACGACCCAATGGCTACCCTCACAAGGTTTAGCCAGCCTGTCTAAGTCGTTGCCCGGGGTGTGGTCGCTGCCGCATGCTAGCAGCTACTGGGAGCCACAAGTGAGACCTGGGTGTCAGGTGGGGGTCAGAGGCTGGAGAACTGCCCTAAGAGGGCACGACAAGCCCTCCATACCAGAGATACTACTCCTCCCTGAGCACCCCATACACCCCAAAGTCTATAATACTATTATTCTTATTATACAGATGAGGAAACATGCCCTAAGAGGATAAATCTACTAAGTGTTAGAACCAAGAAGTTGTCTTTGAGTGCTCTGATGTCAGGTTTGGGGCGAGGGGTTGATTTTTAAGACAGGGTCCCCTAATTTTTGCCCAGGCTGCAAGTCTGGCGGCTGCTCAGGGATATGACCTCACACTCACTCAATCAATTAATCTATTTATTCCACAATTTTGACCTGTTTTATTTCCAGCTTCAGCTAGTTTGCCCCTCCAGAGGCAACCTAGTGAACCCTTGTTCCTGAGAGCTCATTATATGGGTGCTAGACTTAATATGCACTTAATCAGATAACTCATCAAAGCTTAGAAGTCCCAAGCTCTTGAGCTTGGATCTATCACCCTCTCTGGAACAGGTATTACAGGTAAGAACTACCAAGCTCAGCTCTGATTCCAAACTCAACCTTCTTTCTACTCCACTGTCTCTCTAACTGCATCAGAGTCCAGAAGTAATACTGATCTATTAAAGAAATCTTTCTCAGAGATTCAGAAGTGTACTCTTTACTTGACATGCATTGGAGCTGATATCTAGGCAACTGACACACCATGAATTCCCTAAGAATAATCTGTCTAGGGACCAGCTAAGTGGCTCAGTGGATTGAGAGCCAGGTCCAGAGATGGGAGGTCCTAGGTTCAAATATGTCCTCAGATACTTCCTAGTGGTGTGACCTTGGGCAAGTCACTTAACTCCCAATGCCTACCCCTTACCACTCTTCTGCCTTAGAATGGATATGCAGTATTGATTCTAAGGTGGAAGGGAAGAGTTAAAAAAAAAAAACAACTATCTGGACCACCAGAAGGCAAGGTCTATGAGTCTATAAGTGACTCTAAATATGAATCTGTAGCAGGAGGGAAAGCAAGGCTGGAAAGTTCATGCTGAATACGAGAGGTGGTCTAGTTTTGTCAATCTATGCTCAATTAGCTAGATCTATTAGCTATGATCATGGAGCCTGGCTAATCAACAGGACCAGGCAGGGTGATCCCAACCAAATGGGATTCTGACAATTATTATAAGGAGAAATCCATTGGAAAATCCAAGAAAGAGACCTTGGGACCACAGTAAACACCAGCAAAGGCAATTTCTTTGCAAAAGATTCTTCTCTGTATTCAGGTCATTTCTGATCCATGAATGATGGTTATCCCACTTTCTTGGACCCCTGGAGGGGGCCTGAGTTCTTTAGAATTTGGCAACAATTGGAAAAGGATGCAAATTTGGAAATTTGGTCAAAGCAACTAGCCATGTCTATTTCATTTTCCTCCTTTTTAAATACAATTTCAGGGTTCTTAACTTCTTTGGCAACCTGGCAAAGCCAACAGACAGAGAGCCCTTCTCAGAATCATGTTTTTAAATGCATGAAGTAAAACAAATAGGATTACAAAGGAAACAATTGCATTGAAATACAGTGATTCGTTTTTTTAAGTTCAGAAATTTCAGGTCAGGAACTCCTATTAGAAGCATTTAGGATCAGTGTATTATAATAGAGAGTGTGTATGACCTTGGTTCAAGTCTCATCTCTGGTTATCTATCACCTCCAGGAGCCTGTCTGTGTTTGTGACTCTGGAAAGATCAAAGTGACCACATCTTGTTCTTATCAAGGACCAACTGCTGACCCCTACAACTGTCACTGCTTCCAACTAGCCTCCTCACTTCCTGTCTCAGTCCTCCTAGACTGTCCAGAAATGAGCTAATTTATAGTACAGGCAGAAGGGATTGCATGGTTATACAGCTCCTTCCTCTTTCCTGCCTCCCCCACACTTTCCCACCCTGCTCTCCAGAGGCCCAGAAAGGTAAATCCTCCCAGGGCCCCACATTCAGTAGGGCCACCCAAGTATAGGCAGTCCTACACATTTTCTATTATACGGAGACTTTTTTCAAGATTGAGACTCAAGTGATCCAAGGCCCGGAGGAAATAAGTATGTGGAATGATTAGCAAGACCAAGCATATATTTTTAGAGAAAGAAAAAGGTGGTGACTTGTTGGAAAGCCCAAAATGATTGATGGTCAAAAAAAAAAAGAAGGAGCCTACTTTTTCCTCTCCTTCCAAATATGTGCCTTTTAATCTAAGAACTATCTTGCTCTTATGTTATGGGGAGAAGGGAGAGGAGGGGATAAACAGGACAGTCCTGACTTTTTCTAAGTCATTCATTTTTAATCTAATTCTATTATTTTTTTATTTATCACAGAGCCCCATAACCATGAATAAAAATAAATAGTATTCTCTAAGTTCTCCTATTTTCATTGGAGCTCCACCACCACCCCAACCAACCAGTCTGACAACCATCTCTCAAGTACCAACAATGTGCTAGGCATCAGGGACACAATGACCAAACAAAACTCGCTCCTGTCCTCACGGTGCTTACATTCTGCTAGAAGAATTCAATATAGAGACAGGAAACGCATATACAGGATCATTTGAAAAGGCAGAGGACATCGGTTTTCTACAGTGAGTCATGATTTGAGCCTTGAATGAAGCTTGGGATTTTAAAGGATGGAGGTGAGGATGTAATAGATTCTAGGTGTGGGGAACGTGTAACTGTGTAGAATTGTGGACTTCAGGACCCAGCAAATATGTCAGTTTGGCTTGAGGGGAATATATCTGAAGGGAAGTTGTGAGAAATCAGCCCAGAAAGGTGGACTCAAGTGACATCACATTGAGCTTTAAATCCCAAGCGGAGAAGTTTGTATTTTAGTTTAGAGGTCATAGGGAATCACTGAAGGTTCGTACACAGGTGAGGGAAACCATCAGAATGATGTTTGGGGAATATTATTTTGGCAGTTGTTTGAAACATGGATGAAAGGGGAATAGACTGGAATTATTTAGCAAGGAGTGGACTTAGGGTTGTCCAGGGTTGATGGGCAGAGTTGATGGGTGACAATCCAGCAAGGGAGACTGCGGAGCCATCAGGAAGGAGAAGCCAGAGTTACAAAAACCTAGAGAAGAGAAAGTATCTAGGAGGAAAGGATGATTGACAGTGTCAAAGGCTTCAGAGGTCAAGAATGTTGAGAATTAAGAAAAGGCTGTTCAATATGGCAATTAAGAGATCATTGGTAACTTTGGAGAGAATCGTTTCTATTTAATGATGAAGATGGAAGCCAGATTGCAGATTGCAAAGACTTTGGATATTTACAGAAATTAAGTTTGTTAAAATAAGCCACATGGTGATCATTTTTGCCAGAGAAAAATTGTGGATGAGTGCAATTATCATTGAGAATTTCTAAAAGAGAACTCACTGTGATTGCCAAGAGGTTAGTAGCCTCGCCTCATATTTGAATTACATTTATAATAACTCAGATAAATTTGGTATAAGACTATAACCACATTGGGATATTTTTAGGGAATTGTCCTATTTGGAGGTGCTCAGGACCCAGATGGTAGGACTCTCCTTCACCATACTGACATTTTTGTATTTCTAGCTATTTCTGGTACTACGCCAATAAAAGTTGTTTGTATTCATCCCTTATTTTCTGTAATAACATTATAATGGCAGCCAAATATTTATAATATACTGTTTTTCCTTCTTAACTTCAATTTTATTTTATTTTCAATTCAAAATTCTCTCCCCCTCTGCCCTCCCTCACCCACTGAGAAGGCACAAAAAAATCTTCTAAATATATATATATAGTCATATAAAACAAATTCCCAATTGGGCATGTCAAAGATGGAGGGAAGAAAAGAAAAAGAAACAAAGAGAGAGAGGGTGAGAGGGAGAGAAAGAGAGAGAAAGGAAGGAAAGAAGGAAGGAAGGAAGGAAGGAAGGAAGGAAGGAAGGAAGGAAGGAAGGAAGGAAGGAAGGAAGGAAGGAAGGAAGGAAGGAAGGAAGGAAGGAAGGAAGGAAGGAAGGAAGGAAGGAAGGAAGTCCATGTCCTTAAAGAAAAGAGAAAAGAAAATACACTTCAATCTGCACCGTCATTTCTTTATCTAGAGGTAAATGACATATTTCATCATGAGTCCTTCTACAAAATACTAATACTGAAATAAGAACCTCCTGAAGCTATAGTAAATGGAAAAAATTCTCCTTTCTAAAATGGTCATCAGAACATGATGGATTCCACCATTTGAAAAGATGCTTAGTGAGCATATATGCAATTGCTATACCTGTAGATAATTAACTTTACTTTATTATATCTTTATCTGTTTTTCTTCTCTTTTTAGCTCCTTTGACAGAATTGATTTTCTTGTTTACATTGTTCTGAGCAAATTTTAAGTGACATTGATGCATAATTATTGTTAACAACTATTTTTGTAAATGACTATAGAAATCCAACCATTAATTAGAAGCTACTATAGTTACAATGGTTTTAGAGGAACCTTCCTTTGAAAAGCTTGAAGTGTTTTGATGTACACATATACTCAAATGCACATATGGATTTGGGATCCCATCATTTTAGGAGTTCCTCTAATGATGCAAATCACAGCCCCTCCTGACCTGACAATCTATGGCACTACTGTCTATATCTTATAAATTTCCCACAGGGGAATCCACTCAATGTACTGGAGACTTCCTCTCTTTCTCCTGCCAAATATACTACTGGTATACTTTGAGGATCCATCTATCATCTCTTGCCCTCTCCATGTGAATATGTCACCTTCTTTCCTATAATTCATATGTTTCCTTGATGACATCTTTTCCTCCTATCTTCTTAGAAGGTCTTCATTGGTTATATGTTACTGCTTGCTCATATAGACCATGTGCCTCTCCATTGGTTTCTATGTAATATATTCATTTTAAATTCTCCAAAGACTGTTGTATTCCATGTCTTGCTAGCACATACAGCAATGGTTATGGAATGGTGATATTGGGAAAATGTGCCTTTGTTTCTGTGAGAAGGTTGGGATCATTAAAGAACCTTTACAATTCACTAAAGGTAATTATGTGCTTTCCTCTTCCTTTTGCTCAACTCTGGTACATTTAATCTATTGTAATATCTAATTTATTACCTATATAATGTCTCTATAGAGTAGACTGCTGCAGATATTTTCATTTAACAGCTTAAGAAATTGAGGCAGATAGGACCAATGACTGTTTCCATATTATATAAGACAATATATGTGGTAGGAGGAGAGCTGGCCTCAGAGTCAGAGAATTTGGAATTTGGGTCCAACTTGGAAACTTACCAACTCAATACTATTGGAGAAGCAACAATATCTCAGAGTGTCTGTTTCCTTGCCTATAAAATTGGATGGAATACTATTTATTACATATAGTATTTGTGAGAGAATATTAGGGAGAGAGAGAGAGAGAGAGAATATTTTTTAAACCTTTACCTTCCATCTTAGAACCAATACTGTGTATTGGTTCCAAGGCAAAAGAGTGGTAAGGGCTGGGAAATGGGAATTAAGTGACTTGCCCAGGGTCATGCAGCTAGGAAGTATATAGAGTATTTCTATATACATATATTGTTATTATTATTATGAGGTTGTTGAAAAAATTTCTATAAGTCTTAATCTAGGATATAAAGCTGTTATTATATAAATGACAGATATTATTATCCAAGATAGGCAGTATCCAAGATACCATTACAGAATTTCCAATTCCAATGAAATCAGAGGTCCAGCCATTCCCTAAGAGCAAATCTACCAAATTCCCTAGTAAAAATAGCTACTTCTGCAATCTGTTTTGGCAAATTTAAAATGCCATTTCCTTCAGAAAATATCCATCTTTTGATATGATGATCTATGTAAAGAACCCCAGAGAATCAACCAAAAACCTAGTTTAAATAATCAAAAACTTTATCAGTCACAGGATACAAAATAAACCCACATAAGTCATCAGCATTTCTATATATCTCCAACACATCTCAGCAGCAAGAATTAGAAAGAGAAATTCCAATTAAAATCACCCTAGACAATATAAAATACTTAGGAATCTATCTGCCAAGACAAACATAGGAACTATATGAACACAACTACAAAACACTCTCCACACAATTAAAACTAGATCTAAACAATTAGAAAAATATTGACTGCTCATGGGTAGAACGAGCTAACATAATAAAAATGACAATCCTACTCAAATTAATTTACTCATTTAGTGCCATACCCATTGAACTACCAAAAAACTTTTTTACTGAATTAGAAAAAAAAACATAACAATACATGAAAGAACAAAAGATTAAGGATATCCAGGGAAATCATGAAAAAATGCAAAGGAAGGAGGCCTTGCAGTCCCAGATCTTAAACTATACTATATAAAGCAGTAGTCATCAAAACAATATGGTACTGGCTAAGAGACAGTAAGGAGGATCAGTGGAACAGACTTGGGTGTAAGTGACCTCAGCAAGATAGTCTATGATAAACCCAAAGATCCCAGTTTTGGGGACCAAAACCCACTATTTGATAAAAACTGCTGGGAAAATTGGAAGATAGTATGGGAGAGATTAGGTTTGGATCAACATCTCACACCCTACACCAAGATAAACTCAGAATGGGTGAATGACTTGAATATAAAGAAGGAAACTATAAGCAAATTAGGTGAACACAGAATAGTATACATGTCAGATCTTTGGGAAAGGAAAGACTTGAAAGACTTTAAAACCAAGCAAGGGCTAGAAAAAAATCACAAAATGTAAAATCAATCTTTTGATTACAACAAATTAAAAAGTTTTTGTACAAACAAAACCAATGCGACCAAAATTAGAATGGAAGGAACAAACTAGGAAACAATCTTCATTACAAAAACCTCTGACAAAGGTCTAATTACTCAAATTTACAAAGAACTAAACCAATTGTACAAAAAATCAAGCCATTCTCCAATTCATAAATGGGCAAGGGACTTAAATAGGCAATTTTCAGTTAAAAAATCAAAACTATTAATAAGCACATGCAAAGTGTTCTAAATCTCTTATAATCAGAGAGATGCAAATCAAAACAACTCTGAGGTATCACCTCACACCTAGCAGATTGGCTAACATGACAGCAATGGAAAGTAATGAATCCTGGAGGGGATGTGGCAAAGTAGGGACATTAATGCATTGCTGGTGGAGTTGTGAATTGATCCAACCATTCTGGAGGGCAATTTGGAACTATGTCCAAAGGGCGTTAAAAGATTGTCTGCCCCTTGATCCAGCCATAGCACTGCTGGGTTTTTACCCCCAAGAGATAATAAGGAAAAAGACATGTATAAAAATATTAATAACAGCGCTTTTTTGTGGTGGCAAAAAAATTGGAAAATGAGGGGATGCCCTTTAATTGGGGAATGGCTGAACAAATTGTGCTATGTGTTGGTGATGGAATACTATTGTGCTCAAAGGAATAGTAAAGTGGAGGAATTCCATGGGAACTGGAATGACCTCCAGGAACTGATGCAGAGTGAAAGAAGAACCAGGAAAACATTGTACACAGAGACTGATACACTATGGTACAATCGAATGTAATGGATTTCTCCATTAGTGGCAATGCAGTGACCCTGAGCAACTCGGAGGAATCTATGAGAAAAAACATTATCCACATTCAGAGGAAAAACTGTGGGAGTAAAAACACAGAAGAAAAACAATTGCTTGATTACATGGGTCGAGGGGATATGGCTGGGATGTGGACTCTAAATGATCATCCTAGTGCAAACACCAACAACATGGAAACAGGTTCTGATCAAGGACACATGTAATACCCAATGAATTGTGCGTCAGCTGTGGGAAGGGTAGTGGGAGGGGAGGGAGGGAAATAATGTGATTTTTGCAATCAAGGAATAATGTTTTAAATTGACTAAATAAATTAATTTAAAAAACAGTTCTTTAAGATTTAAGAACTCTGATCAATACAAAGAACAATCACAACTTCAGAATACTGATGATAAAGATTTCTTTCTACCTCTTGGAAGAGAGGTGATAGGCCAAAGAAGAATTTCCAGACATGACCAAAACAACAGAAATTTGTCCATGGGAGAACTTTTACTGGATGGGGCAGGGCAGTACATATTATGGAGGAAAGTGGGAAAGTAGTGATAGTAACAAAAAAGGGCATTACTGAAATATTTTTTTTTAAATACAGAGAATAAGGAAATTCAAAAGAGAATACTGTTATACAAGCAAAGTAGTCCTGGTGTTACCATATAAAATTAATATATCCTTTTAAATAAATAAACAAGATATACATAAAAAAGAAAACATTCATCTTTGAGGTCTCTCTTTGTTGTACCAAACAATTTTGTTCATGGTTGACAAGCTTATGCAAATATTTCTGCCAAAGTCCTCGATTTTCTTTTAGTATAACTAGAAAATTTGATTTCTTTTAACTCATGAGTACCTGAACAAATGATTTTCAGAAGTCCAGTGAAAGAAAACTGAACTGTCCCAGGAAAGTCAGCAAGTCCTTTAAGAAACTAGATAACAGGGTTTTCAAGAGGCTGCCATACATGTAGCAGTCGCAAATGTCCTTAATTTCAGGTCAAAATGGCCAATTCTCTCAAACAGGAGCCTTAAATGGCCAAGGCTTGGTGAGCTGGATTTGGTCATAAGTGCAACAACCCAAACTCTCAAGCCCAGGGAATGATCAGGACCTGAGGTCAGGATCACAAGCTAGAAGAGACCTCAAAAGTCATTGAGTCCCATGGTGCCCCTTATTTTACATTTTGAGGAAACCAAGACCCCAAAATGTAAAAATTATTTGCCCAAGGTCATGTAGCCACTAAGGCACTGGGACAGGATTTGAATTTAGGATTCGCTAACTATCTCTTACATGATCTTGCTTCTTTATAAAATAATATATTTAGTATATTAAGTGCTTTTACCAATGTCATTTGGAAGCCAAGGTCAATATGTAAGAGCATAATGTTAAAAAAAAAACACCATAAATTCCTTGAAAGCAAGAACTATTTTGTTTTTCCAAATAAGGAAACTAAAGATGAAAGACCTGCAAGACGTGCAACTTGTCCACAGTCACACAGTTAATAAATGCCAAAGGCTGAACTTGAACTCGGGTCTTTACTGAATCCAGGTCCAATATTCTTAACACAACCTAGAATCACAGAATTTGAGAATTAGGACTGACCTCTACCATCATCCAGTCTACCCATGCAGGATTTTTTTTCACAGTACAAGTATATTTCTGTGTTTTATGGCTAGGCCAACATTGTGCTTTTCTTGACACATTAAAAGAAGAGGAAGGGAAGGATCGATGGAATAAATTACTCTTTACATTCTGTTGTAGAATCCTGGAGTACAGTCGGTCCCACAGTATCTCCACTATCCAAATGGTAACATGTTGGCTGGGATATAGAGCTCACTTTGTATATATTTGGTTGCATGTTGTCTCCTCCATTAGTAGGTAAGCTCCTTGAGAACAGGGATTGTCTTTTTTTTTTTTAAACCCTTACCTTCCGCCTTGGAGTCAATACTGTGTATTGGCTCCAAGCCAGAAGAGTGGTAAGGGCTAGGCAATGGGGGTCAAGTGACTTGCCCAGGGTCACACAGCTGGGAAGTGGCTGAGGCCGGGTTTGAACCTAGGACCTCCCGTCTCTAGGCCTGGCTCTCAATCCACTGAGCTACCCAGCTGCCCCCCAGGGATTGTCTTTTGACTTTTTTTGTATCCACAGCATTTGGTGCAGGGAAAAGTGCTTAATAAATGTTTATTGAATCAAATCGCTTATTAAGTGAGAATTTATCCCTGCACTAAATGCTCTACATGAGATAAACAAGAAACAACGGAGGGAAGGCAGTAGAACTAAGAGGGTTTGAGGAAGCCTTCTCATAGGAAGGGATTTAGTTGAGACGTAAGGGAGCCAGGGATGCCAGTGTCCACAGTGGAGAAAGGACAGCATTCCATATAGCAGTCAGAGGGAATGCCCAGAAATGAGAAATGGAGAGTCTTGTTTGAGGAACAGCCATGAGGACATGTCACTGGATTGAAGAGTAAGTTGTAAGAAGACTGGGAAGGTTAGTTATGAATGGTTTTTAATGTCAGAGTATTTTGTACTACTTCCAGGGAGTAATAGGGAGCCCCTGGAGTTTATTGAGTGAGAGGAGTGGGGAGTGATAATATGACATGATCAGATTTGTGTTTTAAGAAAATCACTTGAATGAATAAATGCAGAATGGACTGAAATAGGGAGAGACTAAAGGCATGCAGAAGCACCAGCAGGTTATTGCAGTAATCAAGGCGTCAATTAGAGAAGGGGGCATATTCCTGAGATGTTTCAAATGTAAAATCAACAGAGCTTGACAATGGCTTGGATTTGGAGGGTGACTCCTAGGTAATTAGAATGAAGGACCAGGTATATGGTGTTGCTTTCTATATTAATAAGAAAGGTAGGAAGTAGGGGGCAGCTGGGTAACTCAGTGGATTGAGAGCTAGCCCTAGAGTTGGGAGGTCCTAGGTTCAAATCTGGCCTCAGACACTTCCCAGCTGTGTGACCCTGGGCAAGTCACTTGACCCCCATTGCCTAGCCCTTACCACTCTTCTGCCTTGGAGCCAATACACAGTATTGACTCGAAGATGGAAGGTAAGGGTTTAAAAAAAAAAAGAAAAGAAAGGTAGGAAGTGCCAAGGGTTTGGAGTGAAAAATAATGAGTTCTGTTTGGGACATGTTGAGTTTAGCATGTCTGCTGAACAGTTGGTTCAAGATGTCTGAAAGGTAGTTGGAGATGCAAAATTAGAAGTCAATGGAGAGAAAGGGGCAAGAGAGGGAGATGTGACAATCATCAGTCTGGAAATGGAGATGGTTATTTAATGCATGGAAGCTGATGAGATCACTAAGTGAAGTAGTAGAAAGGAAGAGGGACCTATGGGACACCTACCATTAGCTAATATGATCTGGGTGAGGGAGCAGCAAAGGAGACAAAGAAGGAGTCCTTGGATAGATAGGAGGCAAACTAGGAGAGAGTGGTGTCCTGAAAACCTAGAGAAAAGAGTATCAAGGAAGGGGAGTAATTAATAGTGTCAAAGGCTGCAGGAAGGTCAAGGAAAATGAAGGCGGAGAAAAGACCAAAGGATTTGGTAACTAAGAGATAAGCAATTTTGGAGAGAATAGTTTTAGTGGAATGATAAGATAGGAAGCCATATTGTAAGGAAACAAAAAGAGAATAAGGAGAAGTGGAGGCACCTCTTGCATGCAACCTTTTCAAGAACTTTAGCTACAAAAGAATTAAAATGATTTCTAGCCACCAGATAGGATGGAAAGACTAAGTGAGAGTTTTTTCAAGATAGGGGAGATACATACACGTTTATAGACAGTAGGAAATAAGCCAGTAGAAAGAAAGAGAAAGATTGAAAATAAGTGAAAGAGGGCAGATGACAGAGGAGGATAGTCTGTTGGGGGAGATGGAATGGCATGAGACCACTTGATCAGGTAAAAAAAGTTAGCCTTGGTAAGGAATAAGACCACTTCATCATGTGAGATGGGGTGAAGGTGGAGATAATGACATAAGGCACCTGAGTAAAGGAAGGAGAAAGGAGAGAGGGGAAGAGGAAGCTTATGGTTAATGGTCTCAATTTTTTCTTTAAAATATGAGGCAAGATACCCTTTGATCCTGTAATACTACTACTGGGTCTGTATCCCAAAGAGCTCATAAAAAGGGTGAAAGAATCTCCTTATAGAAAAATATCGATAGCAGCTCTTTTTGTGGTGGCAAAGATTTGAAAACTATGGGGCTGTTCATCAATTGGGGAATGACTGAACAATTTGTGGTATATGATGGTAATAGAATACTATTGTGCTATAAGAAATAAATGATAAGCAGGAGGATTTCAGGAAAAGCTGGAAAGATCTACCTGAACTGATACAGAGCAAAATAAGCAGAACCAGGAGAACACAATACACAGTAACAGCAATAGTGTGGAATGATCAACTGTAATAGATTTGGCTACTCTTAACAATACAATGATCCAGGACAATTTTGAAGAACTTATGACAAAGGCTGTTCTCCACCTTTAGAGAAAGATCTGCTGGAGTCAAAATGAAGATCAAAGCATACCATCTTTTCACTCTGGTTTATTTGTGTTTTTATTTGGGGGAGGGGGGTTATACGAGTATTCTCTTACAGCAATAATCAATATGGAAATATATTTTGTATGATACTACATGTATAACCCAGATCAAATTGCTTACCATCTCCAAAAGGGGAGGAGGTTAGGGAGGGAGGGAAGAAGGGAGACAATTTGGATCGTATAACTCCAGAAAGCGTATGTGGAAATTTGTTTATTACATGTAACTGGGGAAAATCTTTAAAAATAAAATATGAGGCAAGGTTCTCATCTGAGTAGGGGAGAGGAAGCCATGGGAAGTTTGAGAAGGGATGAAAAGTTTTGGAAGTGCTGCTATGGAGAATGAGATATGAGTTGATGATGGAGGTGGAGCAGGATTGTCTAGCAGCAGCGAGAGGGCCAGTCGAGGTTTTGTAACATAAGTGTGTGTGTAGTCGACCCAGTCAGAAGAGCTGTGTGATTTTCTCCACCTTTGTTCAGCAGCATGAGTGACACATGAAGGTGACAAATGGTGAGAGTGATCCAAGACCGAGGCTTGGCCAAGCATTCATTGGTGATGCAGTAAGAGGATTAAAGAAAGGAAGACAGTTTCAAGTTGAATTGGTTCACCAAGGAGTCAAGATGTGAATTGAGGGGACAAAGGTTTGGAGGTCACAGTGAGGATGAAAAAGAGGCCGATTAACAACAGATTATTTGTGCTCTTCTTTGTACAAAAATATATCTATGTATATTCCTTCCTTCTACTAATATCCTTCTGTAATACTGTAGTGGGATATGGAAGTGATTCTGGATTTTCAAGGTCTAAACTAATAGAGTAACAAACTCCAGACAAATCCTACTAAATCTGGATAGGATTTGAATACAGGCCTGGTGGAAGACTCTAAAGCTGTCATTTAAAGGCCCACATACCTAAATTTAAAAAATCTCACCACCCCCAAGAGATGATATTTCTGGTCACAACATTTTATCAGGCACAGAGGGAGAACTCTTGCTATTTATAAGACAGATTTTTAAAGTATTGAAAGTGTTGTTGTTGTTCAATTCTTTTTCAGTCATATACAACTTTTTTATGACCCCATTTGGGGTTTTCTTGGCAAAGATTCTGGAGTGGTTTGCCATTTTCTTCTCCAGCTCATTTGACAGATAAGGGAACTGGGCAAACAGGGTTCAGTGACTTGCTCAGGGTTGCACAGGTAGTAAGTGTCTGAGACTAGAGTTGACCCTGGACAAGTCACTTAACCACAATGGCATAGCTTTTACCACTCTTCAACCTTGGAATTGATACTCAGTATTGATTTTAAGACAGAAGGTAAAGGTTTTAGAAATATTTTTTAACTCAGTCTTTGGTTAGTCTTAAAGGTAAGATTACAAATGTATCCTTTCCATCATGGCAAGACTTTGTTACAAAGTTCAAAAATCAACCAGAGCAATGTATGGCTGGTTATAATGATGGTGGTTATAAGTTTTATTGAGAAATATATTAACATTTTAAAATTTTAAATCATTTACCTTCCTAAACTGCTTTTTGTAAATTTGTAGCATTTATACTTCTAAAGATATTAAAGCTTAAAACTGCTCTAAGTCTTTTGGGACACATCATATTTGTCTGTGGATAGGTCTTGTCAATGACACTGAAAATCAAAACTCCTTGAGGGAAGAGACAATGCATCTTCACTAGTGCCTAACTTAGTGCACAAAGTAGCAGTTTAAATAAATTTTGTTGAATGAGTGAGTGAATGAATGAATGAACAAATGTGCACGTGCTAAAGAAAAATTCCAGAGTGTGAAATATCTACATACATATGTGTAATATAAATCTATAACAACATATTGTTATTGAAAATTTAATAAATTTTAAATATTTAAGTTAATAACTTCTGTTATTGAAACTTTAATAGAAACCTCCAGTTGGCACAGAACAATCAGACATTTGAAGTTCTTTTTAAATCAAACCATGAGGCAATGTTGGAAGAGGATAAATACACTGGGAGGGGATTAGGATCTAGGTTTAGATACATAAACTCATTTGACCATTACACAACTCCTCTGATAAAAATATTGAAGCATCATGTTCCTCACTTTATAGGTGAATCTAAGACTTAGAGGCATAATGAAGAGAGCATTGGACCTCAAGTCAGGAAAACATCCTTAGATAATTACTGGATTAGTGACCCTGGGTAAGTCATTAATCTGTTTGGGTCTCAGTGTCTTCATCTATAAAATAAAGAATTAGAATCAGTGGTCTGCGAGGTCTCCTACAAGTCTAAATCTATGATCCTATGATATGTCTATAATCACACAGCTAATAAATGTCTTAAGTACTTTTGAACCCGCTTTTATTGTCTCTAGGTCCAGGAACCTTTCAAGGACCTCCAGATATCTCTCTGTGTAGAGAAAATGGAAGAACTTTGCAAGCACAGTCATAAAGGAATATATATTTGGAGTTGGAAGGAAATAGAAGCTTTCTGATGTCTCCCATTCATTTTATGGGTCAATCAATCAATAAACATTTATTAAATAACTACTTTGTGCCACGTACTGTGCTAAGAATGGAAAAGAGGCAGATCTAGATGTTCCTTGACCTCAAGATACTTACAGCCTAATGGAGGAGACAACAACAACATAAGAAATAATAATAATGATAATAATTAATGAGATAGCATTTACTCCATGTCAGGCACCATGTTAAGTGCTTTACTCATTTGATCTTCACATCAACCCTGGAAAGTATGTGCTATTATTATCCCCATTTTATTGATAAAGAATTTGTGTCAAAGAGAGGATAAATAAATCACTTACCTGGGATAACTAGGAAATGTCTGAAGTCAAATGAAAACTCAGATCTTCATAACTCCAAGCCAAATGCTCTATCCACTATACCAGCAAATATGTACAAAGCAAACTATGCACAGGAAAACTAGGAAACAATGATCATAAGGAAGACAGGTGAGGAGACTGATGCCCATTCATTTTACAGATAAAGAGACAGACCACACAGAGACCAGTAAAGGATTAAATAAGTTACACAAACTCTCATATAGCTAGTAAGTGACAGAGTTAGAATTTGCACCCAGGCTCTCTGACCCCCAAACCAACCTACTTTCTAATGGATTCCACTACTTCATATTTCTCAACATAACATTCTATCCCTGGGGCCCCTCTCCTTGTGATTGGGCTTGGGAGACCTCTTCTCCCAGAATCTCCATTGAAAGAGGGTCACCCATTTGTGCTTATGGTTTTTTCCATCCTTCCCTGCTTTGGGTACTTCTCCCATCCACCCTCCTCCTTTTCCCACTTCCTTTTGCATATTGTTTTAAACTACAAGAAGGCAGGGATTGTGCTTTGCCTTTCTTTGGCTTAGCACAATAATACCTGACACATATCAGAGGCTGAATAAATGTTTGTTGTCTGACTAGCCATACACATTTGATGGCCCCCATCAGCAAGATCATCAAAAATGAAGATAATCTACAGTTTTAGAAGCATGAAAGAGAAACAACTTGCTCCATGGCTTCCTGCCTCCACCAAGCTTTTGGCGAGACAGCTGATCTTGAAGGCAAAGCAAATGCTGAATGGCAAAAGATTTCAAATTGTTATCAGGTGTCTAAGAAACAATTTGGCCAGCCTATATATCTGGCCTTTTGTGAAAAGATTCCAAACAAAGCAATGGGAACTCAGCATTAGGGGAAATGGTAAGGTCTCACCCCAACCCTTTCTGGCCAGTGTAGATTCTAGAATGAAGACACCCACCAGCTTTTTTGTGACTCTAGAACTAGTGTGGTTTGTTTTGGACTTTCCTCCATCTGGAGGCACATCTGTGGAATGTTTGCCCACACACACAGAGTAAGAGTACTTTTGAAACTCTCATGCCAGCCTTTGCGTAGGGCATCTTTTAAAAGATTGACTGCTTTAGAAAGCTTAATATTTCAGAAGGAAAAAAATCAGAAATGCAATACCCCCCATCTTAAAAGTAGGGTTCCTTTTCTCTAAACAAAGCTTAACTTTTCAAACTTTTTTAACAGAGCAACTTTTTTTTTGGTCAATGAGCAAATAAATTAGAATTTGGGGCCTAAGTGCTCTTAAAATACTTTTGCTATAGATCTGCCCATTGTTTATAATTCTTGAATAAAGCTAAAAGTAAAGAAAGCCCTTCTCTGGAAGTTTATGAGCATTTTTCCATGAAGGAGAAGTCAAACAGAAGATCAAAGAAACCTAACAAAATGTTCAAAACTGTTGGGATCGGGTGGGCTAGGCTGTACTGAGTGAGGGCTGAGGGCTGGGGGTTGGCTCAGGAGGGAGAGTGGGGGATGAAAAAAAAACTCTCCAGAGAGTTTGGGAGATGATATGGCTTTTTATTTCAAAATCAAACCAAGCCACAATAGGTTCAGTATATCAAACTGTCATTTCTGATCAGTGTTTTGCAAAGGCTCAGTCTTTGATATTTTACCCATGAGCTCAAAGGCTGATTTGAAAGGAGGTAATGAACTGTTTGGCCAAATGGCAAATATGGAGAGAATCAGGTTAACTTCCTGGCCTTCCAATGACACCAATATGCCCTCTCTGGGCCTCTCTGGGCCTCTCTGGGCAGTATCCTCAGTGCTTGTAAGGAATTAGCTTGTGGCCTCTAAACTTATAACCACTATAGGAGTATACAGTACCTTCTGTACTGATGGATTATAGTGTTTTGGAGAAGTAAATGCTAATTGATGAGCCTGCCTTTTGGAATATGCCGCCAACTTGAATTCACCCTGAGCAGGACAGAATTCACCTACTTTAACATAGAGACATACATGAAATTGTTATATTTTTGTTCTAAGTCTTGAATCTATCGAGCAATGATTAAACCTCAATAAATCTGCTCCTAATTACTCATTGGTATTTAAATATCTAGTAACTACTCTATTAAATTTAATTTTCTCAATTTAATGACAGTTTTTAGAAATATATGCCCACAGTTTATTAACAACATTTTAACAAGATTTTTAAACCATGAAACGTAATGAGTAAGAATCTGTCAAATGTCAATAAATCAGCTACCAGTTACCAGAGAATGCTCGAATTGTTAAATCAATATTAAATTCTGACTTAAAGGATTTTCCTGAAAAATGTCTTTCCAGGGGGAAAAACATCAGATCTATGGAACTAGTGCTATTTTAGCACAAAATTAAGGATATAAAACTGCAAAATGTATTTATTTTATAGGAACATATGCCTTTGGAAACACATCGAAAAGTCGTGATTAGAAGCTGATTTTAACAAGACTTCAATTTTTATGTATTAAAAGTTCAAATGTTTCCAATTCTTCTGTTGCCTGTTCATTAAGACTAAAAATACCAAATACTCTGTTGCGCTGGGTTCCCAAACAGGGTTTTATAGAAGCCTCTTTTATATCAAATGTAAGAAAAGACCTTTTCAAGTTTGTTCCCTACCAACTCATCATGTTTTGAGTCAAGGAAAGTCCTTAAGACAAATAAGTGCTTTTATGTTTGCTGGCACTGTCTAGTCCCCATCCTTAAAGTCTTGGCTCTTACTCTGACAACCTTACCTTTGGAACACGCATTAGCAGTTGGTGCCATTGGGCCCTGTTTTATCCTCCGTGTATCCTCTCCCATCTCATTGGGGCATTTACTGGGATCATAAGTGTAGCCTGGCAATTTCGTGTGACGTAAGAATCCTGCCCTGTAAAGCACATCAGTGGACACTTTGTAGCATGTGCCGTTTATTAGGGTTTCCATTAAAAGTATTATGTTTCCATACTTTACAACCATAAAAGAGTAAATAATTTCAAAGGATTGCTTGATAGGAGACTTCTGTTTTAAATGGATCTTGGAAATATCTGGGAAATCACTGGAATAAATGCTCTTAATAGACCCAATCCTGTGAAGTTCTCTTTAACTGTTTTCTTAAGCATATAAAAAGATATACCATTTCCTCCAACATTTTTTGAAATGGGTTTTGGTTTGGGGTTTTGCTCCATGGCATTTGACTTAGAAATATTTCTTACAATGCCCCCATTGTTCTGTTTCGTTCTTTCTTTTTTTGAGTAGGGTTGACTTCTTCACACCAGCAGGTTCTACTCTCTTTCACCGTTATAGCCAATGGGAGATGTGAAAAGTGAAAATCACAAAGAAGCATGAAATGACATTGAAGAAAACCTGCTATACCATTTGATAGGCTCGAAAATGCATACTAAATGCTGCTCTTGAGATGTTTCCTTTCCGTGTGTTGCTAGTCAAGGGAAAAAAGAAATCATGGGGCAAATATTATCTGGTCAATTGGGGCAATATTAAAATTGAATCCAGACAATTCATGCCATAAAGAAGATTAAATCTGGTGTGTTTTACTTTTAAAGTTGAATTAAAATATAGTTCATGACAAAAATTTAAAGAACTGAGTGTGGAGACGGGGGAGCAGGAAGGAATCCCACTCGAAGCGAGCATTCGCTTCTACTCATCCAGGGAAATTTTAACTTCCTCTTCAATAGGCCCTGCTGTTCAACTGACTACATAATTCAACTCAAGACCATTGGAACCAATCTATGAAGGAGAAAGATATAAATGCATGGCATTTGGTAAAAGTTTGTCCAGTGTTACAGTGCCCCTTTTGACTATTTGTTTTCGCAAACAAATGGTTGCTTGTATTGTTAGCTTCAGGAGAGATGCCTGGTACATCAAAAGGGTGGGTTTTATTTAACCAGAAAACAAAGCTGCCATCTAACAATTATCACTAGCTAAAAATGGAAGGGATTCTCTCCGTCAGAGGATATTGAGTTCTTAGTCACTGAAACTCCCCTATTGAGAAATCTGGATAACCACTTGTCAGGGATTTTAGTGAAGATTCATGTTTCAGAGACAGGGATTAATTAACTAGATGACAAAATTTTTGAGATTCTACCATTCGAATCATAGGAATAATAGATGAACAGAGATGCACAATTTATTATTCTGAAACTCAAGGAGAACCTTTTAATGTACTTTTGACTTAATCATTAATGCCAATAACCTTTCTGGATATTTATCCTTCTTAAGTGCCTGCAGTACTTAACATTGTCAACCACCCACTGCTTCTAGGTCTTTTTCTGGGTTTTTGTGGTACTGATATCTTGGTTGGTTCTCCTCTATGTCTGATTGTTCCATCCCATGTTCCTTTGATGGATCATAATCTATATCTTGCTCCTAACTCCAAGTATTGTTCAAAGCTTTATTCAGGACCCTCTACTCTCTCTCAGTGTCATTTTTATTGCTTATAAACCCCCAAATCTAGATCTTCAGCCTTATTCTTTCCTGAGCTCCAATCCCACATCCTCACCTCTTTAGTAGACATTTGAAACTTTATGTCCCCTAGGCATGTTACGCTCAACATGTTCAAAATGGAATTCATCCTCTTCTCTCCAAAATCCACATATCTTCCAAACTTTCCTCTATCTCCAGAGATTACTTTCCTACGAATCCCCAAATTCATGACCTCAATCACGGTCATCCTCAACTATTCACTCTCTCCTCCTCCTGTTCCTCTTCTTTTTCTTCTTCTCTTCCTTTTTCTCCTCCTCCTCATTCTCTTCCTTGTTCTTGTTCTCCTTTTCCTTATTCTTCCTCTCCTTTAAAAAAAACCCTCACCATCTGTTTTAGTATCAGTTCTCAATTGCTAAATCCATTGGTCTTTTCTCAATCTTCATCCTCCTTGACTCTTTTAATCACCTCTCCTGAAAGGTACTCTCTTCTCCCTTGGCTCCCATGATACTGCCTTCTCTTATTTCTCTTCATATCAATCAATCAATATGTCTTTTATTAAGCATCTTCTTTGTACCACATCCTAGGGATAAACAGCCAAAATTAAGCTTTCATTTGACCCTAGACTTAATTGGGAGCCACTAGAGCTTACTGACATGGGCAGACCTGTGTCTAGGGAAACATTCGCTAACTGCCAAGTGCAGGATGATTTAGAAAAGGGAGAAATTTGATGCAGAGACAGGTAGACTTGAAATTGTATCTATCAGATAAGCCTTCTCTATGTCTCCTTTCCTGAATCGTTAGTCATCTCTTTCAACTCCCCTTAGACATAGATATATTCTCAAGGATACAGTCCTAAGCCTTCTTTTCTTTTTTATACTCTCTTAGAGATGTCATCTGTTCCCATTGATTTAAGTATCATCCCTATGCACTATCATCTTTATACAGATGCCTCCAGAATCTCTAAATCCAGCTCTAGTCTCTCACTTGAACTCCATTCTTGAATCATTTGAGAATCAGCATCATGCTGTGGATTAGATTCAGAAAAATCTGGGCTTAAATGCCAAAATTTAAATTTTGTGTGAATCAGTGTATTTGTGGTTCTATTTGGGGGTTTGAATTATGTATGGCTTTGCTCTTACAACGGTGACCAATATGGAAGTGTGTTTTGCATGACAATAAAAATAAAGTTTTTAAAAGATTAGCTATGTGACCCTAGGCAAGCCATTATTTTCTTTGTGCCTCAGTTTCCTCATATGTAATAATCAATCACCTGGAAGAACCCATCTGCCTCTAAATCTATCATCCTATTATAGTTTGAGGGTTCTTATTCCTACTCTCACTTGAACTACTGAATCAAATCCCTAGAGCAAGTGTCAAGGCTGCATTTCCCCTTTAAGCTTCTAGAGGTGCCTTTAAGGAATTGGGTGTCTTACTCTATTGCTCTCAGATTGAATCCCCTTTTATGTTCTCCCTCCAATATCAATCCCCATTGATGCACATGCCAGTTTCATTTAATCAATTAAAATGAATTTGTTTTCTTAAATATTTACTGAGAGTATGTGGCAAGAATGGAAGTACAAACCACCCCTATAAAGTCTTCCTTGTGGCAGAATAACTCTTTAATACAAATTAATTCTACGAGAAAAAGTAGACTCCTCTAGCAGCTCCTCATTTCATCTTGGATGTAAAACAAACCCTCTAGACCAGCAGCATCTCACTGCCTCTACACGTTGCTTGCCTATATTATCTTGGTCCCAGGGGAGAGTGGGCTCAAACTTAGAGCATTTGCTACACATTATTCACCCAGATACTACCAATATCACTTTTGTATTCAATGGCATAGATGAAACACAAGTGGGTCCCTATTTTAGGATCCAATCTCTTGGCCATAGGGTCAGTCAGACTGTTGGGTCAGGTCCCAGTTGCTCTCTGAGACTATGCTGATAGACCACAAACTATGGTATGGACTTCTATCATCGGACTGTGTTTCTGTGTTTCTGTGTTTCTGACTTTTCAGGGTTCATAAGCTCCAATATTTCCTTACTTAGGGGCAGCTGGGTGGCTCAGAGGATTGAGAGTCAGTCGGGTTTCAAATCTGGCCTCAGACACATTCTAGCTGTGTGACCCTGGGCAAGTCACTTAACCCCCATTGCCTAGCCCTTACCACTCTTCTGCCTTGGAACTAATAGATAGTATTGTTTCTAAGGTGGAAGGTAAATGTTTTTAAAAGAAAAAGAATCCTTGTTTTCAAGACTCATTTCAAAAGTGTCCTTCTCCATAAAACCTTCCTGATCCCTTTAAGCATTCATTCCATCCTTCCTCCTTCAAATTACCTTCTGTTGTCCATGTTTGTGGACATATTATATCATGGCAAACCCTGAGCAAGTCACTTTAGCCCTGTTTGCCTCAATTCCCTCATCTGTCAAATAATCCAGGGAAGGAAATGGAGAACTACTCCAGTAACTCTGCCAATAAAACCTCCAATGTGACCACAAAGAGTCACACATGACAGAAGTGACTGAACAACAATATATTCCAGGCATTGACCTTTACAAATATTATCTCATTTGATCACCACAACAACTTTGTGAGGTAGTTGTTATTACTATTATATCCATTTTACAGTTGAGGAAACTGAGACAAGTGGAGGTTAAGTGGCTTGCCCAGGGTCATACTGCTTATAAATGTCTGAGTCCAGGAACTCAAGTCCTTCTGACTCCAGGTCTAGAAATCTGCTCCACTTATCTGAATTAATTAAACTGAATTGATCTAAATTCTGTTGTCATGTTACACTAGAAGCTGTGGACATTTTGTTCCCTGACCTCTATGATCCAGATCAGATAATTTGAATTCAATGAATGTTTCAGTGCTGACTATTTAAAAACCATTGGGGGGGGGGGGGTTTAGTTGTTAGGTGGTTCAATGGATAGAGAGGGGCCTGGAGATGAGAAGTCCTGGATTCAAAACTCAAACAATTCCTAGCTGTGTGACCCTGGGCAAGTCACTTAACTTCAACTGCCAAGTCTTAACACTCTGTCTTAAAAGAGAGAGACAGAGACAGAGACAGAGACAGAGAGAGAGAGAGAAAGAGAGAGAGAAGAAGGAAGGAAGGAAGGAAGGAAGGAAGGAAGGAAGGAAGGAAGGAAGGAAGGAAGGAAGGAAGGAAGGAAGGAAGGAAGGAAGGAAGGAAGGAAGGAAGGAAGGAAGGAAGGAAGGAAGGAAGGAAGGAAGGAAGGAAGGAAGGAAGGAAGGAAGAAAGGAAGGAAGGAATGGAAGGAAGGGAGGGAGGGAGGGAGGAAGGAAGGAAGGAAGGAAGGAAGGGAGGGAGGAAGGGAGAAAGAGAGAGAGAAAGAAGAAAGAGAGAAAGAGAGAAAGAGAGAGAGAGAGAAAGAGAGAGAGAGAGAAAGAAAGAGAGAGAGAGAAAGAGAGAGAGAGAAAGAAAGAGAGAAAGAGAGAAAGAGAGAAAGAGAGAAAGAGAGAAAGAGAGAAAGAGAGAAAGAGAGAAAGAGAGAAAGAGAGAAAGAGAGAAAGAAAGAAAGAAAGAAAGAAAGAAAGAAAGAAAGAAAGAAAGAAAGAAAGAAAGAAAGAAAGAAAGAAAGAAAGAAAGAAAGAAAGAAAGAAAGAAAGAAAGAAAGAAAGAAAGAAAGAAAGAAAGAAAGAAAGAAAGAAAGAAAGAAAGAAAGAAAGAAAGAAAGAAAGGAGGGAGGGAGGGAGGGAGGGAGGAGGGAGAACATTATACTAGGTGTTGGGGGGCATATAAATAAGAACAAGGAGAAAGAGTGGTTCATTATAGTTAAACACAGAACAGTGGTTCAAGAGTCATAGGATCTGGGTTCAAACCCCAACGTTACAATTTACTATCTCAGTGGCTTTGGGGCATGTTTTCTCCCTCGAAAAATTAAAGGCTTGCTTTAGGTGACCTCTCAACTCTGTTCCTAGGACCTTTTGGTGCCTACCTTCATGAACATTACAGTTTTGTCATGGAAATAAATGCAATAAATCTACAAATGAGTGTAATGCAAAACTAAAATATGGTCAAAAAGATAATAAGTTCTATAGAACTGGGTGGCGCAGTGGATGTGCTGGGCCTGGAGTCAAGAAGACGAGTTTAAATCTGGCCTAAAACACGTTCTAGCCATCTGATTCTGGCAAGTCATTTCACTTCTGTTTGCCTCAATTTCCTCATCTCTAAAATGGGGATGGTAACTGCACTTACCTCCCTGACCCTGGCAAGTCACGCAGTTTCTGTTTGCCTCAATTTCCTCAATTGCAAAATGAGGATAATCATAGTACCTGCCTTCCAGGGTTGTTGTGAGAATCAGATGAGATATTTGCCAAGAGTTTTGTACATTGGCCAGAATGTAGCTAAGTGCTTCATAAATGTTTGTTCCTTCCTCTTAAGATAAATCCAATGTAGAAAAGCTCATTTCTTGTTAGGAGAATAAGGGAAGGCTTCATTGAGGAGGTGATATTTAGGTCTGGAATCCAAGAGCAGGCTAAGATTTCCAAAAGGTCCTGCAAAGACAGAACACTCCAGGTAAATATAGCTTTTTGCTCCCCCAAACTATGCTGCCTAACTGAACCCAAAGAAGCTGAGGGAGGGGAGGAAAGGAAAAGGGGGAAAGAATTGCTCGTCCCCCTTTCACACCCAAGAAGGCACATAATTAGCATCTTTCTGAAACTGAAAGGAATTGTGGGGGTTCCATTCCAAAAGGAACTTCAGACCCTGAAGAGAAATTACATAAATACAAAGTCATCGTTATTAATGGAGGATTCCTGAGTGTTTAAACTAGCCAGTGACACTGCCCAGATGGAGCAACTAATGTACATGAAGGTTAATGATTTGTGCCAACATCATTCAATCAGGCAGAGGTGGAGTAGAAGAAAAGTCCCTGGTCTTTCAAGTGTCCGGCCTGTACTTTAATCACTGAAAACACCATCCTTGTAGTCCTGAGATCTGCTTGTCTTTGTTCAGTGTGTGGTCCCATCCATCCTTCGGGTACATACGAGGCAGACATTAGACTAACCAGGGAATATACACATATATACCTACACACACACACACATACACATATGAGTGTATATAAATATAGATAATGTGTGTATATAGCAAATTTTTCATTATTTAATTCACTTCAACACCCATTTATTACATATCTTCTATGTGCCAGGCACTGGATGAGGTCTTAAGGATTCAAAAACCCAAACCAAATAGTCCCTGACCTCAGGGATGATAGAATGATGTGATCATGAGTTCATAAGTTTAAAGCTGAAAGTGATGCTAAGGGGAAGCTAGGGGACTCAGTGGATTGAGAGTCAGGACCAAAAAAAGGAGATCCTGGATTCAAATCCGGTGTCAGATACTTCCTAGCTGGGTGACCCTGGACAAGTCACTTAACCCCAAATGCCTAGTTTTTACCATTCTTCTGCCTTGGAACCAATATGCAGTATTGATTCTAAGATGGAAAGTAAGAGTTTTGTTTGATTTTTTCAAAAAAGTGTTGTTAGAAAATTTCTGATTGAGTTAGAAGCATGAACGGTGGTAGAAGAGTCTCATTCTCCGAAATATAGTCAAGAAGTGATCTGAAAAAGGTACTAGATCAAATGATGTCAAAGAGAAACCATACGCATTCCTTTCTCTAGCCCAGGACTATCCAAAAAGACCAGAAAGCCCCAAGCACTGAAAGAGATCTTCAACCAAAAATGCCAACGTGAGCTTAGGTGACTAAATTGGAACCCTGGAGCATACTCCAGATTGGGGATAGTGTAGAGGACAGAAGTCCCTAGCAGGGCCTGTTCTGGGGAGAGTCAGTAAGAGAGTTCTGAACAGGGATACTGAAACTTCATGGACACATCTGTGAAGTAGCTGCCAGTAGTAGGAGCCAAAGCAATTGAGATTGGGGCAAAAGTGAAGTCCAGCAGCACCACATAAGAGTGTGGGAGAAGGTGGAGCATGGCAGAGACAACAAATGAAAATGGAAACTGAGGTTGGAGATTGGAGATTTTTTTTTTAAACCCTTACCTTCCGTCTTGGAGTCAATACTGTGTATTGGCTCCAGGGCAGAAGAGTGGTAAGGGTAGGCAATGGTCAAGTGACTTGCCCAGGGTCACACAGCTGGAAAGTGTCTGAGGCCAGATTTGAACCTAGGACCTCCCGTCTCTAGGACTGGCTCTCAATCCACTGAGCTACCCAGCTTCCCCCGGAGATTGGAGATTTTTAAGAAACCATTAAACACTCTGAAACAGTATCATATGTCATAGGATGACTGTTGGGTAAAGTGGGAAGGAATTCATTCAGCAACAAGAAGCAGCAGAGTCTCAGACCAAACAAATGCCTTAATTTGAAAGCCTACCCTGAATATTTTTAATTGGAATTAGCAGCAAAATAAGAACTTTTGAGTAAAGAATTGGAAAAAGAATAAATATCTTAGAATAGAAAGTGAAAAACTTCACCGAAGAGAAAGACTCACTGAAAGTTAGAATGGGGCAGTTAGGTGCCTCAGTGGAGAGAGGGCCAGGACTTGAGTTGGTAGGTCCATTTAACCCATTGACTAGCCTTTGTTACTCTTCTGCCTTGGAACTGATACTTAATATCAATTCTAAGATTGATAATTCTATTATTAAATAATTCTAAGGTAAGGGTTTCAAAAAAGCACACATACATACATACATGCACACATATAATATATACTTACATATGTATATGGTTAGAATAGAACTCAATAGTTCTATATAAGAAGAAATATTAGAATAAAATAAAAATTTATTGAAAAGAAGATGTAAGAAACAGAGAGACATACTGTTCTTCACTTTATTTCCTCCATTAATTTTTCTCTAGTATAAAATAAGTGTCTTGTTTTACAATTTGATGAACAGGGAAACACATATTACATGATAATTTATGTACAAACTATGCTATATTACCTGCCTTCTTGGGGAGCAAGGAGGGATGGAAGAGAGGGAAAAAATGAGATAAATTTTTGGACTTAACTAATCTGACCATTTGTTTCTCTTGGATATGCCTGTTTATTATGATTTATAACTTATTTATAGCAAATCATATGTATTATATTATTGTTATGTTACAAAATTTAACATTACATATAAAAAATAAAAATAAATATTAACACCTCCCCCCCCCCAAAAAAAAATAACATGTACAGGAGTAGCTAAGCAGCAGAGTAGATAAAGCACCAAACCTGGAGTTGGGAGGACCCGAGTTCAATTCCTACCTCAGACACTCCATAGCTGTGTGACCCTGGTCAAGCCACTTAGCTCTGGTTGACTAGTCCTTGCCACAAAGATGTCTACTATTTTTTTAAGCTGGCAAGCAGGAATAATTTAGGAATTATTGAATTCTCAGCAAAACATAAATAAAAACAACAAAGCCTAGATACTATATTTCAAGATATCTTAAGGAAATATGCCCAGGTTCCTGGGAACTAAAGGACAAAGTGATATTAGAAAGATTCCATAGGTCACCTCATAAAAGAACCTTGAAATGAAAAACCTAGGAATGTCATAGGCTGAATCAAGCACTTTCCAGTCAAAGAAAAGAATTATGTAAGTATCCAGAAGGAAAGGATTCAAGATCCTATAATCAGGATCACACAAGTCTGAGCATCAACTACAATAAAGAAGAAAAAAATCTTGGATTATAATCATCTAAAAGTCAAAAAATAAAGGCTTACAGCAAGGAATAATTTATTCTATAAGAATGTGTGTAATTCTATAGCCAAAAGGCTAGACCATTAATAGAAGAAAAGATTTTTGAGCAGTCATAATAAAAAGAGCAGAGTTGCATAAAAATATTAAATTGCTAAGACAGGAGTCCAAAGAAACCTTGAAAGGTAAATGCATTTAAGCAATTGGAAGGCACTAAAAGATGATGAAGTACTTATGTCTTAATACAGGGAGAAGAGGCAGGTGTCTCGTCAAATCCCTAATGTAGTCAGGATCAGAAAAAAGGGAATTAAATAAGATAAACCAAGGAACTGGGAACTATTTACTTTTGGTTTTAATAAATCTTTTTTTCTATAAGACTGAGCCTCCCTATCTCTCCCAGAATGGAAACACATCAACCACTTTTAAGATGATCCACTGCTGCTTGGCATCTTTAAGTTTCAACTGCTCCACTTCTGACCAGAGTCATTTTGTTCCCCCTTAGGAAGTCTGATGGTTGCCTTCTACTGAAGACTTACCATACTGGTGCTAGAATGAGCATGGTGATCAAATTGTCTTCTATTTTTGTGGCTCTGAACTCCCAGTCAAGAAATCTAACATTCTCGGCCTTCCTAGTGGCAACAATTACAGGATTGTGTCATAGTGCCCAGGTTGCTTTGATAATCTTAGGAGAGGAGAGGAAGAAAGGGAAAAGTTATATATGAATGGAGAATGTAAGCAAAACATACAAAAGAGACCAGGGGTGGGGGTGGGGGGGAAGTATATCACATGAATCTCCCTCTTATCTGAATCCAACAAAGGAGTTAAACTCAACAATGAAATAAAAAAGGGAAAAGGAGAGTGAAGGCATTCAAGAAAAAGAATACATTTAGAAAGAGAATTAGTCATGATTTAAATGAAAAGTTTAAGAATCAATCATCAGAATTTGGGTGAAGACAAGCAGGAGGGAAGGTAAAATGGAAGAAGTAAGCATCAACAACGCATCATTAGGGTTGACTATATTGTTTCTCTTTCACTGCCTCTTCTTTGTAGAATGTGATAAAAAACAAAAAGAGAGGAAGTTTATATGATAAAAAAAGAACAGGATGAAGGAAGATGCGCATTCCTAGCTTAATGTGAAGAATGAACTCAGCTCTAAAAGGAAAAACAGAATATAAGAATGGATTAAAAAGCAGAATTCAACATTAAGTTGTTTACACACATTGAAACATGAATCTTCATAGAGTCAGAAAGAATTTATTTTCTTTTAGGTGTACTTTAAAAAGCAACAATAGCAATCAGCATCTCAGACAAAGCAACAATAACAATAAACATGAATAAAAGAAATAAACAGGGAAACTACATTGTGATCAAAGGAATCATAGAAAAGGAAATTATATCAATCTCTCTACATATTAACCAAATGAAATAATATCTAAGTTCAAAGAAAATTTAGCCAAATTACAAGATGGAAATAGATGGAAAAAGCTATAGTTGTTGGAGAACTCAATGTACCACTCTCAGAGTTAGACAAGTTAAATAAAAAGATAAACAAAAAAGAAATTAAAGACCTTAATAAAACATTGGAAAAAATAGATATGATTGATCCCTATTAATTTCTGAATGGAAATACAAAGGAAAATGTCTATTCTCAGCTATGCATAAACCTTTTCAAAAACTGAAAATATGCTAGTTTATAAGAGTTTCATAAACAATTTGAAGGAAAGAGAAAATACAATTTATTTTTTACTCATCATAATGCAATAAAATACAATTAATAAAAGATCTTTGAAAAAGATTCAGACATAAATAGGAATGAAATAACTTAATCCTAAAGGATTATTAAGCCAAATAATAAACTATAGGAACAATCAGCTCCAAAAGAATCAATCAACAGATATTTATGGAAGACTTATTGTGTTCATGGCCTTATAGTAAGTTGTTCAGTCCCCTCAGTTAATTAGTTGGGAGTAGAAGTAAATCATGTTCTTCATTTTTCCCATGAAACTTGGGACCAGAAACCTAGCACAGTCCAATATTCCCTGTTCAATTCTTCTAAGAGATTTGGTACAGGATTCTTCAATGATACACTTCTAACTACACCAAATCTGTTTACTCCTTCCCTCCTAAAATTCACCACTGCCTCTCCACAGTTGGGATTATCCATGCTAATGGAGAAGAAAAGAAGCCAATGTGAAACTATACTAAAAGTTCATAGATACTATCTTAAAATCTATTTTTAAGCAATTTTATGGAATAATGTTACCAGTAATCTGGACCAAGAAAACGGATCTGCTGGAGAAAATGCTGTAAGGACCATCATGATTCTAGAGAGCCTATAAAGATGGCAGAAATAGAAAATGGCCCCAGAAATTAGACACCACATCATGAGACTCTGAGAGAGCTCTTGGATATAATGAACTGAACTGTGGGGGTTGGGTTATTTATCCCCTTTAGTTACCATGTGCCAATATTTTATTTTGAGTATAAAAAACCCTTGTGCCAAAAAGGGGAATGCTCCCTAATGACTTCTTGTCAATGAATCTATCAATCATTTTGATTATGCCAAGAAATATCCAAATATAGTTAGATCCTCCATGAAATGTAGAATCCCTTTGGGCTTTTATGTATCCTGGTGGGACGATCCTGACATGTATAGATATCATACATGGAATGATTCATTGGGTAGACTAGTATGTTTCCCAGTGAAGCGGGGGGGGGGGGGAGATATGGAAAGTTTATATCAATCTGTACCCCTTTTTGAGCTCCAAAAAAACCTTTTAATTTTAAAACAAGAAAATCTTAGAGCTGAAGCTCTGAATTGTATATCCCTGAGGCCAAGAGTAGAGTCCTCCCTCCTTTTGTCTACCATACTAAGAAATGATGTACATGTGCTATGTGACCATTCTAAAAGCTGTATGGTTACTCCTGTTATCTGGAAGTCTGCCAATCAGAGAGCCTCAGGAAAGGGACATCACAAAGAATATAAATTGCTCTCTTTCCATAATATCATGGACTTCAGATGTTACATGGTCTAACTCTGGGGGGCCTCAGTCAGTTCATAGAGTAGACAGCTAAAAATCTAGCTATCTACAGATGGTTCATGCTTCTCTTTTTATTTCTCTGGCCCACTTTTTTCTCTTTAATAAACAATTATAAAATTAAGATATGTCTCCAGAGAATTTCAGTCAAAACTTCTAAAAAATCCAAAGATCTAGAAATCACTTCTAGCTGACACTGGAAAATAGCTAGACCCTTAACTTTTCATTTTCTTATATGTTGTCCTCTTTTAGCCAAAACTGTTCATCAGCATGTCTACTAACATATATCATTTTGTATCTTTGGAAGCCACTCTGACAAAACTTGGTAACAACCCAGGATAAAATTATTGCCAAAGATTAAACTCATGCAGAGTCATTATTCAAGATACTTGACTTCCTTTTTGAGTTTAATTATCAAGAGTGCCTCAATCTTTAACAATGTTTTACATGATAAGAATGATTTCCCAGAATTCTTAACAAAATTTCAATTAATCAACCCATTTTCCTTATTAACATTATTTTATTTTATTAATGCTTTAAATGTTTGTTTTTTATTATTTTATTAATTTTTAATATTGTTTTGATATTAAATATTATGTTATAAAATTTAAAATTAAATAAATAATATTAAATAATATATTATTGATATTCATTAGAATATAGCTTATTAATAATTTTTAGGTTTCCCTTTTATAGGATTAACTTTCTATTTCAAACATGATTAATTTTATATTTTAATAGCCCAAATTAAACTCCAAACTTGTTGCTGCATATGAATCCTTTGCTATCAATTTGGCCAACACCAGTACTAGTTTGTATGAGTAGATGGCTATGCTGTACCAATCAAGTCACTAAGGACTAATATTAATTTTTATTTTTTAAACCCTTCCCTTTTATTTGAAAATCAATACTGTGTATTGGTTCCAAGGCATAATATTGGCAAGGGCTAGGCAATGAGGGTTAAGTGACTTGCCCAGGGTCACACAGCTGGGAAATGTCTGAGGTCAGATTTGAACACAGGACCTCTCTTCTTAGGAATTTTAGATTTACTCTACCCTGCTTAGTCTTTAGAATTCTAGACACCCCCACTTAAGGATTAACTGTAGGGGAGGATGGTCTGTGACCTGCATGTGCTAGCAAGTGACAAATCAGATACTGACTGACCCCCTGGGCTATCCTAAGCCAACTTTAAGCCAACATTGGTACATATGAGAGACAGGAAGTGATGTAAAGAACTGCCTTTATATTTTGCACCACTTTCTGTGAGGGGGGCTTTTGAGGTTTTTGTGGACTTTGGTGGTAGAGTTGACTTGGAGGAGCTCTGAAGCTTGAGTCTAGGTGGGACCGCTTCCCTTAGACAACCGAGTGGTGAGTTTTAAGGCTGACTTCTCTGTCCCTTGACCCTTCTGAAGGTTCCAGCCTCCAAAGAGGCCCCTCATCTTGGAGGAGGACTCCATGCTGGAAGTTGAGCTAGAATTAATTTTCTGGGAACTCCCCCTGGCTCAGGCCAGGCAGGAGTATATCTTCTACCCTTTTCCCTCTTTCTCCATCATTCTTAATTTCTTCCTTCTATTGTAAATAAACCACCATAAAATTCTATTCTGACTTGAGTATTTCATTGGGATTTAGAATTTAAATCCCTGCAACCATTAAATAATATATTCAATCTCAACCCTAAAAATGTACCCTTAACAATCTCTAGGCTTAGCTCTCAATCCACTGAGCTACCCAGATGTCCCTCAAAGACTAATATTTAGAGGGAGAAATCCTTAAAGATGTAAATATGTGCTAAGTGCAATGGGGACATAGGAGCTGAGAAATAAGTATTTATGTGTTTACTATGTGCTAAGTGTTTATAAATATTATCTCATTTGTTCCTCACAACAAGCCTGAAAGGTAGTGTAAGGTAGGAGGAGAGATAATCAACTTTGAGCAAGAGAACAGTCTCTGACAGAGATCAGCTGCAGAGAGAGTAGGGGAGGAGCAGGAAGAAAAAACTGAAAGTTCCAGGAGGGAACCAGAAGCTTGGAGAATTCCAACTGGTCACTTACTCACTTCCAACTGGGAGCCAGAGAGAACAGGCAGATCTCCTAGACTGGGAAGAAGCTGGTGTCTCTCTGGAGATCAACTGTCTCTTTCTGAACCCCGATACCTCTCAACCAACTCTCAACAACATCAATCAGAGCCATCAGTGGATATTGTGGCCTGGGACTTTGAAGGAAGCAGTTCACAGAGATCCCTTTCAAAGATCTCACTCTCCATATCTCTCTCCCTTTACTTGTCCCTGGACTCCTGTATTCAAAGCTAGTTAGCTTAGGTGTAGGGACCAATTGGCAACTGGCAAGGAGAGGGATCAAGGATGAGAATCCTTGAACCCCAAGACTTTGGAGGGCCAGTTTTCCAGAAGGGGCAAGTCGTAGGGCTTCCTGTTCACCCATTTCCCCCTGTTTGATAACTTTACCACTCCTTCACTGTTTGAACCCAAATAAATTATCTGTAACTTTAGATTTAGGTCTGGGCCAGTTTTTAACTATAGTAAAGGGGACTAAAGATTTGGGGAGGGTCACACCGCTCCCCAAAAAGCGAGGTCAACCTCCGGATCCCAGTGATCCAAATCTACCAGACCCAAGGAATAAACATCTCTCTTTGGTTATGGAGTAACCTCAAAGTCCTGAAGGGAATTGGCAGTAGGTGTTCCTGAGGAAACCAGAGGCAGAAGAATTCATCTTGCCTCTCAAGAATAGCTTGGACCTCAAGGGGAGCATTGTGTCATCTTACTAAGGCTTTCCCCTCTAGTTCTTGTCCTTAATCTCCCAGAACCATTATCTGAGGAGACATACTCCCTCTTCAAGGAGACAAGATTTGGCTATCTACCCCCAAAAGAAAGAGAGGGGAAGAACAACCTCTTCACCCTCTCTCTGTATTTCCCTCTCTCCCTCCATCCTCCTGTTTACCTTTTAGTCCCTACATTACAGTAGGTGCTATGATTATTCCAATTTTACCATTGAGGAAATTGAGGCAAACAAAGGCTAAATGGTTTTCCTTTGAATTAGAGTCTTCCTATTCAAACTGGGTGGTGGTGTAGCTTATAGTAAGGAAGACTTATCTTTCTGAGTTCCAATATGGTCTCAGTCACTTACTAGTTGGGTGACACTAAGCAAGTCACTTAACCCTGTTTGCCTCAGTTTCCTCATCTGTAAAATGAGCTAGAAAAGTTGAAATGATTGAACAACAACAACTTTCTGACTTCAGGTTAGACCTGGCACTATGACATAGTTGAAAAGCTTCTAGTCTTATCAGATGGAAGATCTAGTGGTTTGAATTATGCTTCTGACACTTATGAGAAGCAGTATAGTATAGTCAATTAAAAAAATCAAAAGTCTCAAGTCAAGTTGTGTCTCTGGCACACATTGGCTGTGTGATCCCAGACAGATCATCTCAATTCTCAGTGTTCTAGGCATCTTTCTTTGACTAAGAGGCACAAAAAGCATTGACTGACATGGAAATTCAATGTCTCCTCATCTGGAAGTTTCAAAAATCAATGACATCACAGGTCTAGTCCTTATCCCAATTCTCTGGCTCTTGTTAGTCCCTGGCCTAACTCATTTTTAAACAATGATAATAAGTGATGTCTATGTAATGGTCTTAATTCAGCAAAATCATTCCCATATAATATCTCAGTGTGACAAAGCGCAAATCTCATTTTCTACCAGAGACCCTTCCTGGTCCCCCTAGCTCCTAACACCTTCCCCTTTCAGGTTGCTTTTCATCCACTGTTTCTATCTTTTATCTTCTTGTTTAAAAAAAAAATAAAAAATTACTAAGTATTGGTCCCAATACAGAAGAGTAGTAAGGGCTAGGCAATTGAGGTTAAATGACTTGCCCAGGGTCACATAGTTAGGCATTGTCTGAGATCAGATTTGAACCCAGAACCTTCTGTCTCTATGCCTGGTGTTCTGTCTACTGATTCTATTTGGGGTTTTCTTAGCAAAGATACTGGAGTGGTTTACCATTTTCTTCTTCATTTGACAGATGAGATAACTGGGGCAGAGTTAAATGATTTACTCAGGGCCACCCAGTTAGTAAGTGTCTGAGGCCAGATTTGAACTCCAGAAGACTCTGACTCCAGGTATAGTACTCTCTCTACTGTGCCACCTAGCTGCCCATTTTTATCTCATACATACCTTGTTATTTACATTCTATCTCCCCCATTAGAGTGAAAACTCCTTAAGGACTAGAGTCCTTTATTTTCTTTGTATCCACAATGTTTAGTGTAGTGCCTGGCATACACTAAGTGTTTAATAATTACTTATTGGGGGCAGCTAGGTGTCTCAGAGGTCAGACCAGGAGACAGGAGGTCTTGAGTTCAAATCTAGCCTCAGACACTTCCTAGCTATGTGACCTTGGACAAGTCACTTAAACTCAGTTAACCCCAATTGCCTATTCCTTACCACACTTCTGCCTTAGAACCACTACTTAGTATAAATTCTAAGATATAAGGTAGTGGTTTAAAAAATAAAAATAAGAATTATTTATTGACTGGTCTGCTTTGAATCTACCCTGAGATATAGATACAACTTTGCCCATTAAAAAAATTGTCCAGATATGGTTTTGTTAGTGTGGGTAATTCCCAGTTTGGAAATCCCCACTCGAGTCCTGCCACTGATAAAGATTTGCAATGTATCGGAAACTTTAAGTCATAGAGAATTTCCTGGAAACTCTGAGAGGTGAGCTGAACTGCCCATTTAAGCGATGCCGGGTCCAGTAATCTATCCACTACCTCAAGCTTGTGAGTTTCAAAGAAGATAATATATGCGAAGCAATTTACAGACCTCAAAGCAGCCTATAAATAAATATCAGTGATTATGGGAGTAGCATTAATCACGGGGCCCCAGCACCTCCAAACACCCATATATCAAAATATTTTCATAACAGGATAGCTACTGAATAAATCTATGACTGCATCCAGAAAGCTAAAATACACACAAAGCAGACTTGGGATATCCTATAACCGTCTGGAATTTATTTTCAAGCAGACATGTTACCCAGATTGAGATTTCATAAGGAAAGAAATAGTTCGTTATGATTTTTATCCTTGTAGGGTGGAAATAATATAATGGAAACATTATGTTTATCAATGTCTCTATCATACGGGCAGTTCTCACTCTAGGGGCTCAATGTGGTAAATGTAGAATACAAGGGACAAAAACCATCCAGAGCAAAGAAATTCTGCCAACTTCTAGCAGTCACTTTTGTTTAACTGATTCATTTATTGATGTGACTCTGTCCTCGGCTCAGCAGGGTAAGAGCACAGCACCAAATATCGGAACTGACTCAGAAGTCAAGTGACTTGTCCAAGATCACACAGCTGCTATTTAATTAAAGTCTCTTCAGGCTCTTGGAATTCACATATCTTTAGACTGATCTCAAACTCACCATTTCTACTTTTTTTGAAACAGAGGAACCACTGGTTCCTCCCACCTGGTTTTCAGCGCCACTGCTATCCCAGTCCACACACCCTTTCATGGACTTGGTGGGAACCAGTTTTGACAAATGGAACTACTCTTCATTCTTGCTTCACCATCTACCTCATGTGCCCTCACTAGACTCTAGAGAACCCTTTATTTATCACATGATCAAACAGGAAGATTCCATCCATTGTCCTTTCCATTGAGTGCAAGATGCCCATGTGCATCTTCTTTTTGCCCTTCATTGTGCACATTCCAATGTGCAGATGAGCACAAGAAGTTCCTTGGGATTTAAATATTTCTGTCTTAATTTTAAGAACTCCAGAATGAGTTGTTTTTGGATTAATGCAGGTGAAATTTATACAAGTTTGCCTTTATGCCAAAGGCAAGTGGCATGCCCAAGGTCACATAGCTACTAAGTGTCAGAGGCTGAATTTGAACTCAAATCTTCTCTAGGAGGAGAAAGGAGATGGATACATGAAAAAACAAAAGAGACCAGCAAAATTTTATTTTGTAAAAAAAAAGATTTTAGAGTCAGAACTTGAACTCAGGTCTCTTGACTCCAAGTCCAGCTCTAGTAGGTTTTTATAATGTCCATACTGATAGGAACCTGAGAGATCTTCTAGCACAGTCTCTTTATTTGTTAGAAAAGGAAAATGAGATTCAAAGAAGCAGTCAAGGTTATATAGTCAGTAAGTTAATAAGGGAGTGAGTTCGAACTCAGAGTTTCTAACTGTATCACTCTACTCTTTCCACTGTATCAGGTGGCCGCAGCAGAATACAACTGTATCTCAAGAATTTAGTTTATGGGGCAGAGTGATATGGTGAGATCATTGATTCTAGATCAAAATTTCATCCCCACAACTATTGCTTATAAGACCTTGGGCAAATCACTTTCTGGGGCCTCAGTTTCCTCATCAGTAAAATAAAGGGGTTGGATGAGATGGCTTCTGAGATTCCATCCTACTCTAGTTCCAAGATACTAAGATTTGGTTTCAGAAAACTACACATTCCTTTTTAAAGGTCTATTAAGTAAAAGACAATAACATAATTATCCATTTAATAAATAGACACAACACAGAGTGTGCTGGTACATAGCTTAGGGGAGAATTCCCTAAGAATCCCAAGGAAATTCTATCAAAGAAATTTAATTCTTAAAAATGAGAGCATTGATAAAACACTGCTCGTGAACCTCAGGGATGATGGTTAAATCTAAGTATTGCAATGTAATTGTGGTCTTTATCCAACTTTCTGTGGCTGATAACCTATATTTACAAAAACCACCACATGGCATTCATCACCAACAGCCACCTCCTCAACCTCCAAATAAAGATAAATAAAGCTTGAATTGCTATACACTTAGAAGGTGTAAAAGGAAACTGTAGAATTATGGGAAAGCATATTCAATCCCAAGGTCAAAGAGAATGGGAGGGAGGGAGGGAGGGAGGGAGGGAGGGAGGAAGGGAGGGAGGGAGGGAGGAAGGGAGGAAGGGAGGGAGGGAGGGAGAAAGGAAGGAAGGAAGGAAGGAAGGAAGGAAGGAAGGAAGGAAGGAAGGAAGGAAGGAAGGAAGGACGGAAGGAAGGAAGGAAGGAAGGAAGGAAGGAAGGAAGGAAGGAAGGAAGGAAGGAAGGACGGAAGGAAGGAAGGAAGGAAGGAAGGAAGGAAGGAAGGAAGGAAGGAAGGAAGGAAGGAAGGAAGGAAGGAAGGAAGGAAGGAAGGAAGGAAGGAAGGAAGGAAGGAAGGAAAGAAGGAAGGAAGGAAGGAAGGAAGGAAGGAAGGAAGGAAGGAAGGAAGGAAGGAAGGAAGGAAGGAAGGAAGGAAGGAAGGAAGGAAGGAAGGAAGGAAGGAAGGAAGGAAGGAAGGAAGGGAAAGTTAAGGGATTGGGGGAATATCTAGTCCACTCTTGTCAATTTATAGATAAACAAATACCCATGAAGCAAGACCTCAGGCCTAAGTGAACTGTTTACTCAAATAACTTGTAGGTTTTAAAAAGGTAAGTCATTATCATTTGTCAAAGTATCTCTAGAGTGTGAAACAAGCATTCCAGAACCAGAATTTAGGAATATCTGCAACCAGAGCAAAAATCACAATCTGGCCTAATTTGAACCCAAGACATCTTTTCTTCAGGCCACTCTATCCACTGAGTCACCTTCCTATCTACTCCTGTTGTAATGAATTTTTATTTATTTTGCTAAACATATCCCAATTATATTTTAATCTGGTTATGGACACACTTTGTGTTTGCTAACTCTACCACAACTCAAATGATGCAGTGGATAGAGTACTAGATCCAGAGTCAGGAACACTCATGTCCAAGAGTTCAAATTCAGGCTTGGGCATGTCCTGGCAGTGTGACCCTGGACAAGTCACTTAACGCCTTTGCCTGAGTTTCCTCATCTGTAAAATGTGTTGAAGAAGGAAGTTTGTTGCTGATGATTTGCATGACTGCAAATTTGACACGTTTGATGGAGAAGACAATATTAGAAAAGACCTGGGTTTAAATAACACTAACCACATGACCACATAAGCCTCATTTTCCTCATCTGTAAAAATGAAGAGTTTGAATGAGACCACCTCTACTTTTATTTCTAGCTTGAAATCTATGCTCCCATGATCCTAAGCGGCCTATTAACCTCAGTGAATTTTGGAAAGGTGGAAAAGATATCAGAGAGAGAGAAAGGGAGGGGAGGAATTCAATCTAGTCCTCCAGCTGGTAGCTTCCTATTTTGAGTAATTGTTCTTTCTTAGCACAAAACTCTGTTGATTCTATGCTGATGGTGAATTAAAAGCTTTTAACACTATAAATTTGTCAACTAGGGACAAAGCTCCATTTGCCTTGTCCTTGTTAAAGCCTACTTGAAAAAAAAAAACTACTATAGTTCTGTGGATACATGAAGAAATACTGCCTATGGGGCTTATTCTAGAATGTGATCTTATCTCTATCAAATGTAGTATTATGACTAAGAAAATTTATAACAGATTTCTTTAAAAATTTACATTAGAATTTTGAAAAATGTTTTCACAAGTTGACAGCTATGAGATAGTAAAATACCATCAATGAATTTTTGTGAGGTTCCTTATGCAATGTTCAAATAAGTAAACAAAAGTTAAAACAAAAAGATCAGGAATATAAACTTCTAGCACATTAAATTTTACAGAATAGCTTTCCTTACAACAATCCTATGTGGCAAGTGATGTATTATTATCCTCATTTTGATGCTGTTCAGGAGTTTGAAGTCATGTCTAACTCTTTGTTATTTGGGTTTGGATTTTTGTTTGTTTTTTTCACAAAGATACTAGAGTGGTTTTTCATTTCCTTCTCTGGTTCCTTTAACAGAGGAGGAAACTGAGGCAAACGGGTATTAATGGCTTGTTCAGGGTCACACAGCTAGTATGTGTCTGGGACCAGATTTGAACTCAGGAAGCTGAGTCTTCCTGACTCCAGGCCCTGCACTCTACTAACTCTCCCCATTTTACAAATGAAGAAATACAGATTCAGAGACTGAAATGATTTTTCACTAGGTCACAGAATGAAACATTCAACTGAAGTCATTTGAAACTCATGGAATTAATCTACAGATTTATGAGCAGAAATTCATTCACAGAGATGATCCTTGTTTGGGCTGTTTAACTTGAGTCTTTTGGCTGTCTAGGCTAATGGACTGGTCTGTTGAGTGTGAGGTTTGCCTGTTCCCACTAACTTTATAGGTTCATTTTTGCTAGAGCTGGAAGGAACCTCAGAGAGCATCTAGTTTGACCCTCCTTATTTTCAGCTAAGGAACCTGAGAAACATGGAGGTTAAGTGACTTGCCTCACATCACACAACATTAGAGGTAGAATCTGGAACCAGGTCGTGCCAGTGCTCTTTCCGAGGTACCATACCTCCTCCTTCTTTGGTCATCTAAGCAATGAAATGCAAAGGGATGTTTATTATTATTTATGACATGATTAAGTAATATCTTCCATTGTGATGACTACATGTACACCAAGCCTGATGTTGTTGTGATTGTGGTTGTTTGTCCTTCCTTTTGAAGAGGACCAATAACATCATGGAGTGATGTCTTGACTTGGATGGGATTTGAATTGAAGTGAGGCAGAATTGAACAAGATCATCAGCTCCTCTCTCTCTCTGTCTATCTCTCTCTGTCTCTCTCTCTCTGTCTCTCTGTCTCTCTCTGTCTCTGATTCTGTCTCTCTCTCCCTCTCTGCCTCTCTCTCTGTCTCTCTCTCTGTCTCTCTCTCTGTCTCTCAATCTGTCTCTCTCTCTGTCTCTCTCTCTGTCTCTCAATCTGTCTCTCTCTCTGTCTCTCTGTCTCTCTCTCTGTCTCTGTCTCTCTCTCTGTCTCTCTGTCTCCCTCTCTGTGTCTCTCTGTCTGTCTCTCTGTCTTTGTCTCTCTGTCTCCCCCCCCCACCCCGTGGCAAGACAAAAGTCAGGATGACTGGCAATGACCCAGGTTTTAGCAGATGGTCTTGGCTTCTTCAATGTCTGACCAAGCTCTAAGCACTCTTCAGCTGCCTTCATGGCAGTTGGAGCAAATTGCTTTCATATGTCCATTCCATCTGGGGAAATCTTCACGTGTGTGGAGTAGATACTCCCCTAACTCACCAGGAGATTTGAGACCCGTTGGCTACCCTCAACCTAATTAAGGTCATCTGCTGAAATGGCTTTACTGGAGTTTGAATGCTGTATATGCTACAGCTTCTGAGAGCCACAGGTGAGCATTGGGCAAAAGATGAACACCAAAGGTGCATGAGCAGTCCTGAAAAGGGCCAAGGAAGCGTTCCCACCAGAGGTGTCCCTCCTCCATGAACACCCCATATCCCACAGAAAGCCCGCATGCATTAGAGGGAATGATATTTAAAGTTACTCTCCACAAAATGCCTTAACAAAAATAGATAAACATTTGTAAAGGGTGGCCCAAAGGTTTTAGACTTGAAAGCTTAAATGTGCACTAAGATTTCGGGGTGCCCTAAACAAATACTTACTGGCATTTATTTGACAAATATAGGATTTTGGGTGTTGAGGTTTCTTAAAACAAGGAGTGCTTCCGTGCCATTTTTCATTACATGATCTTTGTTATTACTCTCCTTCAAATGATCTTGCGTTTACTTACCTGTGTGGTATAAACCCGACACAATGTAAGCTCCCTGAGGGCATGGACTGTTTTCTTGATTTCTTTGTATCCTTAGTACCTGGCAGAGTGCCTTTTATATAAATGTGTAATACATATTTATTAGATCAAACTAAATTGGATCTGGATCTAACAATTATAGCTGCTGTTGGGCCCAAGGGGGAAGGGGAACCCTTCTCTGTCTCTCGGCTTCTCTCTGTCTCTCTGTCTCTGTCTCTCTCTGTCTCTCTCTCTCCCTCCCTCCTCATTGGACCCTTGCACACTATGTTTAGTCCAGGTAAAGTTTATCATCGCTAATCCTCTGTTTTTCAAAAGGAACCAGTGATACCATGGGTGGTGCCTTGACTTGCACAGGAATCGTTTTGAAGTAGGGCAGATTCTCATAAAGTTGTCAGCTTCAGTCTTGCTTCCAGAATCATGGACCACCTAAAAGAAAGAACAGATTCCCTTTCTCACTCTTTCTTGCTCATTACATCCCCACTGTTGCGCCCTGAGAAACGTTAAGTCAAGCTTGTGTTTAGCTTATGATTCATACCTCTTCAAAGTCAAAAAAAGGAACTCAATCTATTGGGTGAACCAGATATGGGACAGCTCTTTATTTCCTCTAGATAGAAGAAAGGTTAGACACAAAAGACTCTCTAAAGTATTCATTGGCAGGAAACTTCATAAGTAGTATTATTAGAGGAGGTAATATCTCCCTCTGGGAAGTTGATAAAGGATTAAGAAGTGATGCATTTAAACTACCAAACAGACACCTCCACTTTTGGTCTGTCCAAACAATTTCCTCCAGCTCTGTCTTCTCACAAGCCTAGCCAGAGGTTGAACTTCTCTTTCTATTAGTAGTATCAGCTCCACCTCAAAAACTCTAGTTGTCCTTTTGATCCAACCAAGGGACTAACAAACTCCAACCTCTCCAGCTCACGAGATTTTCTCCAAGACTGGTCGTATCCATTGTGGGATCACTGTTTAATTAACTAGACTTGGGAGAGGATCGTTGAATCATTGCTTTGTCATGCTCATAAATCTGTAGATTAATTCCACGAGCACTTGTGGAGCTCAATGAGCTATTCCAAAGAGTTACCAAAGGTTGACAGAGTATGGTGGAGAGCTAAGACCAAAGATGATCCACTGGAGAAGGAAATGGCAAACCACTTCAGTATCTTTGCCAAGCAAACTCCATGGACAGCATTAAAATAATAAAAGATATGACAAGAAGATGGAACCCCAAGGTTGGAAGGTGTCTAACATTGCAATCTCAAGCAGCTCCAGAATGAATGAAGTAGCTGGGCCAAAGCTCAAAGCAGTGGATAGGATGCCAGCCCTGGAGTCAGAAAGATCCCTCTGCCTGTGTTCAAGTCTGACCTCAGACACTTACTAGCTATGTAACCCTGGGTAAGTCATGAACCCCTTTTACCTCAGTTTTGTTATCTGTAAAATGATTGGGAGAAAGAAACAACCAACCACTCCAGCATCTTTGCCAAGAAAAGCCCAGAAGGAGTCAAAAAGAATTGGTCATGACTGAAAAATGACCAAACAACAACAACAAAACAAGAATGGGTCGTTCCATTTTAAAGATCTAGAGAATCAATAGGCTTATATTTTGATATAAGCTAGTATGGAAATTGCTTCATCAGCTACAAAGCACAGAAGTCCTTTAGAGCGGAAGGCAAGTAGGCAGGAAAGCATGGAGTCCTCTAGCCAACTTGAGAGAAAGGGAAAGTAATATAAAAGAATGTAAGCTCCTAGAGGACAAGAATTTTTACATTTTTGTCCTTGTATCCCTAGAACCTAGCACAGTGTTGTTCACATAATGGAGACTAAGTAAATGTTTGTTCAGTTGCTATAATGATGATGATGATGGTGACGATGATGACAAGGGCAAATCATTAATAATTGTCTCTATCCAACAAATAGAAGCCTTGGAGAAACACAAAGAGAGAAAATGGCTTTCTCCAAGAAGCGCCCTATTGCTAAACAGAAAGTTGAATTTCTGCATTTGTGTTTTAAACACACCTCTATATCTCTTGATACTTGGGTAGGGTCCCACATGTGAGACAAGCTACTTAAATCAAACAAATTTTAAGGGTTTTTGGTAACCCAAGGTGTCTACAAGTGGAGCCAAGAATGACACCATCATCCCCAACGCACCTGGAAATGGAGCTCACTACCTACACAAAGCACCAACCCAGCAGCCTGGGGAGCAAGAGACTGAATCTAATGCTTAGTCCCCTAACTCTAATTTGAAATACAAAAAGCCAACTCTGGGCCATGGGGGACAACTGTACAGTTTCTTTAACTTTCAATCAACCTGTTTGTGGTTATTTCAGCCTTGAAGCTAAACTTTTATATGTTTTTAACCCATCTTCCCCGAGGACCCTGTCACTAACCTCACCTGTGTTTATCAGCTTCCTTCCCAGAAATGATGGAGCATGATGTCAGTTATTCTCCAAAGTACCATCCCCTGCTCGGCCGTAGACAATAGATCTTATTTATTGACCATCAGTATCTTACTTATTGTGAAGGAAACATTTTCATAGAAAGGATCACGTATTCCCTACGCAGATTTCATACCTGCCCTCATTCATTCATTTCTTTCTTTCACATACCAGCCTTGTAGACATAACAATTCACATTGTTGAGGAAAACATTCTTTAAAATCTCATTACCACACGGCTACATTTATCTCAAACCAAATCTACAAAGAAAAAAAAGAAAAGATGTGCAGTTAATAAGCCACTATTGAAACAGAATCATAAAACTGGATGTCTAACAATAGTGTATTGTAAAGGATACCCCCCCTCCCGCCCCAGGTTCTCTCTGATAGCCACAGCTAAGGAAAACAGATGATAACAATAAATATGATTTCCACAACCCCAAAGCCCTTTCACCACTTCTTCCATGTGGGAATGATATGCAAAAGTCCTGCCCTACATTTGGGCTGAAAAAATGTTTTTCCTCACAAATAATAAATTTATAACAAGAAGATTTCGTTGTGACTCAGGTTCCAATTATTTTGCCTTAACAGCTTTGAGGAGCATGAATTCTATTAGCTTAAGTGTGATGAGTTTCTTAAAGCTACTTGGACTCCGTGTGGAAGGATAAACATTTTAATTTCTAGCAAGAAAGCATATGGTTCCCTTCTGAACCTTTCCAACAGTCCCATGTATTCCATCCCATTCCAACTTTTTCATCTATGCTATCTAAATCAACATAAGATTAGGTAATGGACTCATTTCATTAATTGGCTATCGGAAGAAGACAAAAGATATTCCACGTATCAATGTTTACGTGTTAAGTGTATGCCTTTTTTTCCTTTCAATGTACTTATACCTCCTTGAAATATATAACAATAGAAAAATGACATAATGTGTGTAATCAAAGAAATATGTGACTGGGAAAACAAATGGGCTGGCCATTTATTAAGACTGAAAGATCGCCCACAGGCAGCCAGAATGATCTATTACTATCTATATGATGTCAAGAGAATTCAAATAAGACCCTTGGCATGATGAACGAACCCCTGGCAGTGAACTTACGGGAAGCCATGACAGTGTTATGATCAGCAACGTTGTAAGTAATACGCAATGATGAAAACACAAATTCAATGGAATTAGAGTATTAGCAAACCACCAATGGCATTTAAAATAATGTCATCTGTAAAATGAGTTCAATATTAAAATAGTTGTATGTTTGTCTTTGCTTAGTAGTGCTTGAATATAACAAGATTCCTATGATACCATAACCTTTCTAGTTACAGATGGTAAGTTTGCTTTTTTTTACTTAAAGAAAAATGTGAAATTTTCATCTTTTAAATCAATAATACCCAATCAATTAAATATTTTCTTTAAAGGCAAAAGGGTACTTAGCTGTATTAGGAAGTCTACACAGATATGACTACACCATACCTGGGGATTACTTTGGTGTATAGGCTAGAGAGCTGTTAAGGACACTTCCAATTCTCAAACTCTGTGATTCGGTGAAAGTTGGTCATATTTTCAATATTTTTTTTACAATAGTCGGTGGTGCTGAATTTGAATGATAGAAATTGAATGGTTTCTTTTTGTTTCTCAGTCGCAACTGTCTAAACTACACAATAAAGTGGAGAGTTAAGCAACATCAATTGAATTAAAATAATGTAGACCACCAAACTGGATCATTCAAGCCAAAAACGTGTCCTTCCTTTCCCCTTTAAAAATACAGAAGGGGGGGGGCAGCTGGGTAGCTCAGTGGATTGAGAGCTAGGCCTAGAGATGGGAGGTCCTAGGTTCAAATCTGACCTCAGACACTTCCCAGTTGTGTGACCCTGGGCAAGTCACTTGACCCCCATTGCCTAGCCCTTACCACTCTTCTGCCTTGAAGCCAATACACAGTATTGACTCCAAGACAGAAGGTAAGGGTTTAAAAAAAAATACAGAAGGATTTCTCCCCCCCAAAAAAAAATATTAATAATTGTTCTTCTTTTCTATTTCATTTTCTAACTTAGATAAAGGCCATGTCTATGTGATAGAAAACCATTTTAACAAAAACTGAGAATTTGGTTGCAGGGTCCTATGTAAGTACATGGCTTGGTCTTTACCAACATTTACTTGACTTTTCCCATAATGTTTTTCTTTTGCTTTCCTCCCCTCTTTTTAGCTATTTTGAGAAAACATTCTTTAACATTATCAAAATTGTATTTTCTGAAATGCAAGATTCCTTTATTTATACTTAAGTCTGGTCAAATTGATATCTACATCTTGGTTTTCTTTAGTGCCTTTCCTAATTCCTCATGTAGTCCATCAACATGGTAATGTCTATGTCCAAAAGTGTCAGGCACATTCCCATTGAAATTACAAAAGTCTTGACAGATCTTTTCCATTTTTGTCTGTTTTTTGTCCATCTTCCAATTTTGTACTTGTTTGTTCTTCAGATGATTTGATTTAAATTGGGCCTCTTGCCAAGTTTTTTATAACTATATTTTTCCTTCCCTGCTTCTCTTATGTCCTTAAATCATATAGATACATTGATCCTTTTAGATTGAGTAGAGAATGGGAATGGTAGCATCCAGGATCGATTGGTAGACAAGCCTACAATTTCAAAGTCAATGACTTTTAACATGAGAAAATATTGGTGTGCATTAACCTGTTTCACAGTGGTAAGAGTAAGAGCAAAAGGGAGGAAGAAGCAATGTATGGATTCATCTATGGATAGGAAAACTTTCAGCAAATTAGAGTCTAGAGACCAGTGGTCAAGAAAAGTAGGCCAAAGAAAACGTTCTCCATCTTCTTTAGATTATTTAATCAATTACTCCTCCACCCTGGCTGACACTTTCCCATTAATTTTTCTTTCTCTTTTATCCATCCATTGGCTGATGAGTCTATAAATATACCACATCTGCTTTTACTTTGCTTTTTTTTAAAAGAATAAGCCAGTATCAAACACACTGCCTTGATTACATCCATGGACCAAAGTATAACACACTTGGATTTTGTCACACTAAAGGGAGGAGTTTGAAAACTTAACATTGTTAATTATGTCAGTTGTGATATTAGAGAATAAAAATCTAAATATGAAAGTGGGAGCAGTCAGGTAATACAATGGATAGAGTACTATGCCTAGATCCAAGAAGACCTGAATTCAAATCCAAACTCATACATTTAGTAGCCATGTGTTCCTGGGTAAGTCATTTCACCTCTGCTTGCCCCTGTATCTTCATTTGTAAAATGGAGGTAATCAATCCTACCTTCAAGGGTTGTTGTGAGGATCAAATGAGATAATAATTGTAAAGATCTTAGTATAGTGCCTAGCATATTGTAAATGCTTTAGAAATGTTAGTTAGCTATTATCATTTTAAATGGTGTACTTTGTCAGAGATGCTATTTCACATATGGTAAGAAAAATACTTAGAGTTTTGCAGAGTCAAAGACAGGACATTAGTAAATAAATTTGTAAAAGAAAGCATGGAAACATGGCAGATCTCACTTTGAGTCCTAGCACCCAAATGAGGACCAATAAATAAGTCCACTATCCTCAGTTGAAATCACGACCTTTTTGTCTCCTCTTCATTCTTGAGATCCTTTACTCTTAGGTCTTGGCTGTTGGAAAAAGACCAGGTATTCTTGAAGCCATAAAGGGAAGGGAAGTCCAGAGCAACTTCTGATCCATTCTCAAACAAATGATTCACATCAGATTATAAAAGAGAAAAAGTAATCTTAACATGGAACTCTTCCCAGGTCTCCTCCTGGACCAAAGTTCTATGCCAGTTTCTTTCTTCACTTTATATTTGTGTTTCTCTTTGAATCGTGATCTCTATAACTACATTTTTAATGCACAAAGTCATTATCTCTTTCCCTTCTCTCAGCCATATGTACAAAGGAGAGAAGATCACTGCTAGCTCAGAGGGAATGTTCCTAATCTTCAAGGCTGCTAAATATCTGTGGTTTTATTGCACAAGGCGTAGATATTTCTCACTCAAGTCAAACAACTTTCAAGTTTGCTGAATCTATCAGGACCCACTTCCTCTTTTCTGATATGAGCTAAGAGCCTAACAACACAAATGTCATTCATATGTTCTTTAGATGGCTTTAGATATCATATAGGAGCAAAGACCAATAGGCATAACGAGTCTGAAAAGGTTCCCATTATAAATCTTCCCCAGAAGGGAACTTTCTGGGAATGATCTTACGTAATACTCACTTTCATTTTGTAAAGAGTAAAGAGGTGTGAAAATACACCTTATTCTTTTAGAACAGAGGTCATATGATCCAAAATGGCAGAATGTTTTTGGAATGTTGATAATGGGCTCTTTCCATATTTGAAGATCTACCATTAGATGGGAATGGGCTTTGAGTTGATTTTGAAGACTAGTCTATATTATAGGTACCTTCCCATAAATACATCTGTGGTTTCCTCAACCTGGGCATTCCCTCTATCAGTGAGGCTCACAACCCATCTATGCCTGCCCATTCTATGAGATTCTTGTCCTTGTCATCCATCCTAATGTGTGTATATGCATCTAGGAAGACAAGAACAAGAATATATATATATGTTTATGTATGTAATATACATGTATATAAAGCTTTATTCAATGATATATGCATATTTCCTTCCTAATTTGTTTGGTATTGCATTATTCCTCCCATAAATTTGTCAAAAGGGGTTCACCTGACATGTTGTGAGGATACCAGTAGAATAGATGCCCATTGGTGATGCCTCACTCTATATAGCAAGCAAGCAAGCAATCATTAAATATTTACTAAGTACCTGCTACGTGCCAAGCACTAGCCTAAGGTCTAGGGATATATAGAGACAAAAGACAGTCCCTGTTCTCATGGGGCTTACAGTCTAATGGAGGAGACAACAAGGAAACAAATAAGTACAAACTACACACGGGATAAATAGGAAGTAATTCATAAAGGAAAGCCACTAGAATGAAGCAGTGTTGAAAAGGACTTTCTGTACATGATGGGAGTTAGTTTGAGACTTAATAGAAGCCAGGGATCAGCCTAGCTTTCCCCCACCACCAATAAAATGTTCTTGGACTACGAGATTTCCATACTTTCTCCTATACAGTTCCTGTGTGTGTGCATGTTTAATCAAAAGAGCTGGAAAAGGAAAGCTTAGGGATCACTAAAGAATTTTCACTTACTTGAAGATTGATTATCCTCCAAGTGACAACCAACTATTGTCGACACTCTATAAGAGCAGTTCTAGCAGAAATGCGATTAAAACACAGGCAGAGGAATGTTGGGTGAGACCTAAGAACTTCTGGATTCTAGAGAGGACCTGCTCCCATACTGAATGGCTTACTGAGGAAAGCTGCCAAATCTGCTTTCATCAAAGGTTAGAAACAACACGATTCTCCTTCCTTGGGAGGCTTTAAAAATGGAATTGAGACCCATGTTTGGTGCGGAGACTACTGAAACAGCCTCAGCCCTGGGTCCCCCTTTCAGCCTATAAAAGCAGAAACTAGAACGCAGATCCGTCAAGATGACTTTTCAGGGTCCCTTTTCCCTCTGTGATACACTGTGGCGAAGCTATGAGGGTGACTTCATGGCCTTGGGATTGCTGGAGCCCTGTGAGAAATACCCCTTTCCTAACTCTTTGGGTGATTTCACTGAGACAAACCTCTTATTCACTAAGCATTACTTGCCTCCAAAAACCAACATTTTCCCCTAAGAAGCCTTTCTGTTAATTTAATAGAGAATATAAAGTTATAACAACAATAAAGGGTGCTCTACAGTTTCATGCCTTGCACAGTTTGGCAGAAGACTTGGCCTCTGTCCCAGCCTTCTGCCCCAAGGGTTGGCAGTCTCTCAGGAGGAAGGAAGAAGGAATGCCTCATGTCACTCAATAGCAATCCATTCCAGTCAACTCAGAACTGATGGAAGGGTGGCAACCGAGGCTGGAGGGGGTTGGGGGGAGGAAGAAAGGGGGAAGGCAGGGAGGGCGAGACTACACTGGGAAGCGGAAAGCAGCTCAAAGATTCTGTGACTATCCTCATGTCTTGGGAAGAAAAAGCCACCGTACATTGGCACTCTATTAACATCATAATGGCCCTTACCAACGACATCATAAAAGCACCTTTGAATCCATTACCATATCAATGCACATGTATGAATGTATGCATTACTTCAACTGGAAAAAATATTTTCCATTGACAATTCATCAAATTTGACTAGAGGAAACAATGGCATTAATGGGACCATCTAAATTCAGCATACAGTAGTATGAGGGCCCACATTTACCCACGTCAGTTCCACAGTCTTCTGGATACAATAAAATGGGACTGGAGTCGTTAGGATCTTAGTTGTGAGTGACACAAATAAAACAAAAGCTTTCATAAAGCAGCCTAGTTCTATGCGCTTCACAACCATGACCTCAGGTTCTGTCAAAGATTTCTTGCTTGGCAGGGGTTCCCTTTAATAGTTTCCCTGTCTTAGTATCTATAGACTGATGTCTTTCCATAACTTCCATTTGTGTGACCACACATGCAACCCAAGCAGCCATTTGGCAAAAGGCTTAGTCTGGGAATGACCCAGAACAGCAATCCTCAATTCAAAGGCCATTAGAACTGGGGGCTCCAAGGCTATGGGCAAACATCTCTCCTCTTTTAGCTCTCTATGATAGACAAAACAGGTATGAGAATGGGGAATGAAGGCAAGAAGATGAGTGATTTTCTTTGAGGAAGGGATGGGGTGCTCATATCAACCCCAAATGGCTCAGCTTTTTCTACTTCTTCAATCACTCCCATGGAAAAACTTGGGCCCTATGGGAAATATAACTCTCGGAAACCACATAGAGTATAGTCCTGCCATCAAAACAATTCTAGTGGACTCAAAGTCAAAGTTGCTCTCAAAAATAAGGAAATTCATCCCACCTTCCGAGGCCCTGCTCACTTCCCCGGGCCCTGATTCCTACCCTCCATCTCCAGTTTCCTTCCTCTAGACTTTGATAATATTGATCTCTGCCTATCCTATGCATTTACCCAGGTGCTAATCTGCTTTAGAACTACCTTTCTTCATGTACCTTTCTCATCTTTTCACTCTAGAGTCACCTCACTGAAAGCATGGGACCATTCTAGCCCCTACATAGTGTATTATATATAGACAGCCCTGTAAATCCTTTCTGAATTGAATTAAATTTATTCCCCAGGCACTGGATGGGTTTGGAGTGCACAAAGTCTTTGCCCCCCCACTGCAACTTCTCAATTGTTCCTTTATCACATGAGTTAATATTTATAAAGTATTTAGCAAAGTAGAGGTGCTTAATAAATGCATATATTCCCCTCTCTTTTAGTACCATCATTCAGTAACCTTTTCTTTATTGATATTTACGCCATTAAAATTTCCCATTCAATCTAGATGATGGTGGGCTGTTGTCTAACAAATCCTAGGTCATTCTCCCTCCTTTCTCAAGAAATGTAGCACATGGATCATCACCTTCCTCTCCTCCTCACCTCCTGTTTTTATACAAGGAAGCTTCAGCATCCATACTGATGCCCCCTTAAACTCCCTAACCTTGCAATTCTTCAGTCATCTTACATCCCATGATTTGTTCCTTCAGTCCCTCTTGACCACATCGAGGGATGGTCATGCCCAGAACCTCACCATGACCCTCAAGTATACCCTTTCTCAATCACATTGTGACACTCCTCTATCTAATCATTACCCTTCGATCAGTACATTTCCCCTGATGCCTCATCCCTCCTAAACTTATTCTTTGCCCTTACCATGATCTCTAGTCGGTACCCCTCCATAGCTTCTTAGGTCATTCATTCCCCTTGCTCTGATTTCATTTTCCTCCCTTTCCAATCTCAACACTATGGCTAGCTAATTCACCTGCACACATCAACCAGCCTCTGCTCTCAGGTTCCTTTGTCTCATCACTGCTCATCCCCTGCTGAACTTCAGCTCTGGATTAATCCCACTACTGTATCTGCCCACATCATTTTTATTCACATGCTGCGAAGAAAAATGGAGAAAACCATACTGATTAGGCACATTATAAGTTAATATTATCCATCTTCAATTGGATCTTCCTCACTAAGGCAAGGGAACTCTCTTATTGCTCCATAACTGATTTCCTCTTCTATACCTCACTGAAACTATTCCAAACCTTGTCCTTTCTATTGGAGCCTCCCAAACTTGCCCCAGGGATAAGCTATAAAATCCTTTGTTTAATTTTTAAAACCCTTAACAAATTGGCCACAATGTGTCTTTCCAGCACCTTCTTGCACTCTAAAATTCAGTTTGCTCCAATAGCATTCTTTGCCTACCAGGCTATCCATTCCCTCACCAAACCCATTCTTCCAGCCTCTTTTTATCTCCTGTCCATTCTCTGAATCCACCTTCATGTCTACAATTTTCTATTTCAGACCAAAAAATTCTAGTTCAAATTCTAGTTCCTTACCTTATCCAGACACCCTTCTACTTGCTGTTCCTCAAACAAGAAAAATTTCATTTCCCACCTCCAATGTCTTTGCATTGGCAGTTCCTGTAATATACTCCTTCACCTCTATCTCATAGGATGGCTGTCCAGAAAAACCTACATGAAGCCTTTCTTGGTTCTCTGTGCCCTCTCTTCTTAAAGAAGATTGAATTTGGAAGAGTACTTATCTCCTATATACATAAATACATGTCCCTATTATCTCAGTCAATCAATACTTATTAAGTACCTACTGTAGGCACTGTACTAAGTGTTGAGGATACAAGAAGAGGCCAAAGAATCCCTGACCTCAAGAAGCTCCCAGTCTAATGGGGAAGACAATATGTAAAGAAATAAAAATAAAGCAAGCTTTGTACAGACTAAATAGAAAATAATTAACTGAAGAAAGGCACTAGAATTAAGAGGGCTTGGAGAAAGCTTCCAGTACAAGATGAGATTTTAGTTGAGACTTGAAGGAAACCAAGGAGGTCAGTAACTAGAGTGGAGGAAGGAGAGAGTTCCAGGCATGGAGACAGCCAGAGAAAATACCCAGTGTCGAGAAATAGAGCGTCTTGTTCATCGAACTGCCAATATCACTAGCTAGAAGAAGATGAGTTGAGAAGAAAGATGTGAAAATATAGGAACAGAAGGAGAAAGATAGATTGTGAAGGACTTTGAATGTCAAACAGATCGTTTTGCAACTAATCCTAGAGCCAATGGAGTTTATTGAATTGGGGAGTGGGAGGTAGAGTGATGTGACCAGACCAAACTATTGTTGGTTGTAGAAAATTGTATGGTAATTGTATGGTTGTAGAAAAAATCACTTTGATGACTGAACGGAAAATAGATTGAAGTGGGGAGAAACTGGAGGCAAGCAGACCCACCAGCAGTCTATCATAATGATCCAGAAATGAGGTGATGAGGGTCTGCACCAGGGAAGTGGCTGAGTCACAGGAGAGAAAGGGTCATGTCAGAGAGATATTGCCAAGGTACAATTGACAGACTTTGGCTAAATCCAACATAAGCACTCCTTGAAAACGGGGATTGTTTCACTCTTAGTGACTCCCCAGCTCATGGTCTAGTCTCTGGTTTATAGTAGATGTTTAATAAATAATTGTTATGTGATTGTACTCAAGGGAAAACTAAAGAAAAAGCATCTTCCATATTTGTTATAATTTACAAAGACCTCTGGTTTGTCTAGTCTAAGCATTTTTTTAAAACCTTTCCTTTTGTCTTAGAATGGATACTAAGGATCAGTGCCAAGGAAGAAGAGTGGTAAGGGTTAGTCAAATGAGGTTCAGGGACTTGCCCAGGGTCACACAACTAGGAATTCTCTGAGGCCACATTTTTACCTAGGACCTCTCATCTCCAGGCCTGGCTCTTTATCAACTGAGCCAGCTATCTGCCCCAGAATTATTTTTCCAACAGGCTATGATTCCTCTCACCAAATCCATCTTCAACCTGACACCCTCTCTTTTCCCATCCTGTCCATTCTCTGAAACCACTTCCATGTCTACAATTTCCTATTTCTGTTCAGAAAGTTCTAGTTCTTTAACTTATTAATCACCCTTCTAAATACCCTGGATGCCCACATCCATTCTATGAGCTGCCTTTTGGTAGATTTCCTGGAGGAAAAAATGGCAAGGGGTGGAATGGAGTGGGACAATAGCCTTGTGATCTCTTTTATTTAAAAAGTAAAGAGGTAAAAGTGTTCACAGCAGTCCACCTACATCACATTATTTTTTTAATTTTTTATAAATGCTTGCTTTCTGTCCTAGTAACAACTATAAGATAGAAGGGCAAGGGCTAGGCAATGGTGTTAAATTACTTGCCCAGGGTCACACAACTAGGAAATGTCTGAGTACAATTTGAACCCAGGTCCTCCTCATTCTAGACTTGCATTCTATACCCTGAGTCACCTATCTGTCCCAACTGCATTACTTAAAAAACACACTCACACCTATAACCCTCATAGATCGACTCTATAGCAACAATATCAATGCATAAGTAGAAAATAGCACTTTTACCAAAATTCAGCCATAGGTCAGCTAGGCAGCCAATAAAAGTGCAAAGAGTAGAACTCCCACCCTCCCGATTCCAGCTAGGATTGGAACTCCTAGGTCTTGGCCCCGCTCTCTGATGACCTGTATGAACTTGTCAGTGGGAATACTACATTAAGTGGACAATAACTTGTTATTAAACAAAAAGTGGCGGAAGGTAAAGGAGTTGGGGACAATAAAAACCCAGATGGATTGTGTCAATGTACTATGTTCAACAGAAATTTAATTGTTCAACTCTCCAATTTAGAAATTATTTTATATATTATAAACTAATTTCCACTCTCTACTTCATAAAATTAAATAAATAAAGGCTTCTTGAGTGCCACTCATGCCAAGTAGCGAAAATGTTACGAGGCCTGGAGTCAGGAAGACCTGGGTTCAAATGTGACCTTGGATATGTTTTCTAGTTGTGTGAACCTCCATTCTGCAGGTGCCAGTGCAGAGCTCAAATTGCTCATTTATTGTCATTTGCCCTCCTTGCGTCCTGGACCATCTCCTTCTCAGATCATGGCCTTTGTGGGGAAGTCATCATTGGAAATACGCCAAAGCCTATCTATACCCATCATGCAGCTCTTCGTTGCCCTTTGGGTCCCCTACCATTGTGATGCCTCAGTGATTGGAGAATTCCAGGATGCTCCATTCCACATAATCAGTGGGGGAACAATGACACTCAAAAATAATGGGATTGTGTGTCAGGGGACAGCTTGACATCATTTCACAATTTCCCAGATGCACACCAGCTTCCTCTCTTCCTCCTCTTCAGTTCTGACCCAGCTCATTGTCCATCTGCCATTGGTACATAATACCAGTGTAGTGATTCAATGGGCTGTCAATCCAACTTCATATCATGGTCTGGATAATAGGCATTTTCCAACCATTTGCTTTTTCCATTGAAACAATACAAACTGCTGCTCGGCCAAGAAGGGCTGGAACACTCACACCACCTTCTCCTTCCACACAAAGGCTCAGGCTTGTCTAGGGAGGGTATGTACTCATTGCCATGGGCTCACAGTGAAGCTGGGGGCAAGAGTAAAATGTTGCTCTTTCCCCCAGGGATTTGGTGAGCCAGTTCAAATTTGAGTGAGACCGTTGTTAAATTTTTAGCATGAGAATTTACATTCCCAAAATCAACAAACACTACTAGACTACTAACACTACTGAAAATCAGAGCTGGGTTTATTGTTTGTTTGTTTGTTTGTTTTTAATTCCCAAACTTAAGGAAATAATGGGGAAATCTTTTTGCTTAAGTCAGCTCAAATCTGAGGGAGCCGCTTGTTAAATTTTTAGCATGAGAATTTACATTCCCAAAATCAACAAACACTACTAGACTACTAACACTACTGAAAATCAGAGCTGGGTTTATTGTTTGTTTGTTTGTTTTTAATTCCCAAACTTAAGGAAATAATGGGGAAATCTTTTTGCTTAAGTCAGCTCAAATCTGAGGGAGCCGCTTGTTAAATTTTTAGCTTGAGAATTTATATTCTACAAATCAGTAATCACAACAAATCAAAGCTTTATTTAATGTTTTGTTTTTTTAAATTTATTTCTAATATTAAGAAAGTAATGGGGGGAAGTTAATAAAGTATATTATACTTAAAAGTGCATCATCCATTTTCCCCTAAGAGTCTGTTATTAAACTATTATCTGAACACCCTTGTTCCTATTCCTCCATAGAGAGACTCAAAGAATCTTGGCATGATCCACAAGTAGAAACCTGAAAAAATCCCCAAAGGGCACAGTCTTTAAGATCTACTGAATGGGCCGCTCTTCCGGTTTAGTACATGGTGCACTCTGTCAAAGCTTCTTGCAGCCTCTCTCCCTTCAGTCATTGAAGACTCTGGGAGAGCATTTGCTACCTCATCCAAAATCAACAAGTCCTCCAGCATGAGGCCACGTATTTCCCTAGAAATGGCCAGGAAACAGGTTTAACCTCCAGGGGAATGTGTTCTAGCCAGAGCAGGGAACCTGCTATCTGTTTATCTATTACCCCTCCATTGCTCTTGCTCTCTCTCTCATTTTTTTAATCCTTATCTTCCGTCTTAAAATCAATATTCTGTATCAGTTCGAAGGTAAGAGCGGTAAGGGCTAGACAATGGGAGTTGTGACTTGCCCAGGGTCACACAGCTAGATAGTGTCTTAGGCCAGAATTGAACCCAGGTCCTCCTATCTTCAGACCTGGCTCTCAATGACTGTGCATCCTATCTGCCTCTTCAGTGTGCTATTTCTTGTTACCTTGTATTAACACAAGCTGTTCCCCCAGAGATGCATTCCCTCTTCATGTTTGCCCTTCAAAATCATCATTTTCCTTTCAGGCTCAGATTATATGCCATCTCCAAGTAGACTGCTCTGATCTCCAGCTAAAATAATTCTCTCTCCTCTTTTCCTAAATGACTTTCTGGAAAGTTGGTGGATAGGCACAATAGATAAATACTGAACTTGGAATCAGAAAAATGTGAGTTCAAATTTAACTTCTGACATTTACCAATTGTGTGACCTTGGACAGGTCACTTAACCTCTGTCTGCCTCAATTTCCTCATCTATATAATGCAGATAATAATAGCATCTACCTCCTGGGGCTGTTGTGAGGATAAAATGAGATGACATTTGTAAAGTGCTTCATAAAATGGAATTTAAAATGCATCTTTATTACTTTGCATTATTTTTATCAGTGTTCTTGTTAGCTTACCACCACTCTCCAAATCTAAATAGAATGTAAGGTGTTCAAAGGCAGAGACTGTCATTTTTTTAAACCCTTACCTTCTGTCTTAGAATCAATAATAAGTATTGGTTCCAAGGCAGAAGAGTAGTAAGACCTAAGTAATCAGGGTTAAGTGACTTGCCCAAGGTCACACAGCTAGGAAGTATCTGAGGACAAATTTGAAACTAGGACCTCCTATCTCTCAGACTGCCTCTTTATCCACTGAATCACTTAGATGCCTCTGGGACTGTATAATTTTTCATCTTTATATTACCAGCACCTAACATACGGCCTGGTACAAAGCACAGTGGCTAGAGCCCCAGGCTTGGATTCAAAAAGACCTAAATTAGAATCCTATCTTAGACACACACTGGCTGTATGACCATGAATGAGTCATTTAATTTCTCTTGGCTTCAGGAAAAGGAGGAGGAAGGGGGAGGGGACAAAAAGGAGAGGGAGGAGGAAGAGGAGGAGGAGGAAAATGGGAAATAATAATCCCACTATCTCCCAGGTTTGTTGTGAGAATCAAATGAAATAATCTAGACCCATGGTGGCGAACCTATGACATTTATGCCAGAGGCGACACTCAAAATCCTCTCTGTGGGCACGCATGCCATGGCCCCAGAAAAGAATTTGCCAGAGTTCATTGGTCACTAGAAAGCCAGAGGAATCTGGGACAGGGCTACTCCCCTCCCCATCTCCATGCGCTCCTGAGGACATTTCTCACATAACCAGCCTCTCTAAAAGGTTCACCATCACTGATCTAGGTAAAGTGCTTTGCAATCTTTAAAGTACTCTACAAGTATTAGCTATTATAATTAGTTAATACGTGTTTGGTAAATTAAGAAATTGTTTAACTTAGCTGAATAGCAATTACTGCTTTAGGAGAAGGGAGAAATCACTTCAGCCCCAGGAAGTTGAGGGAGTCTCCCAGAGGAAGATGTATTTGTACCTGATCATAAAGAAAGGCTTGGATTTCATACAAATGGAATGAACAAAAGCTAAGAGTCAAGGAGAGCATGAAATGTCCCTGAAACAATAGGAATTCTTTGAATTGATGTAGCCTTTTTTTTTTATTCAAAGGGTTAGAAAAAAACCCACCTTAAAGTTGCAGTGATTCCTCAGGAAGGAAGCATGTTGTAAATCATGACATGGCGATTGGGAAAAACTACTTTCCAGGCATTTTACAAGAAGAAGCATGAAGGTGAAAATAGAACCCAGGCAGCTAGCATCCCCAAGTGTTAGGTCTTCCTGTAAATCTGAACCATGTTAGATGAAATATCATTTTTGGCAAAATGGGTCATTATTCAAAAGAAATACTTGCTCTTTCTTTTTGGGATCTCTGGGTGGTCTCAGAATACCTCCACAACTCTGCCCTTTCCCATCCTGACAATGGGTTTCATCACTCCAACCAGACCAACCTGAAAAACTTCGAACAAAGACCTTTCCAACCAGCTACATCCATTTCCCTTCTAAGCTTGAACTATCAGCCATTGATCTGGGTAGCAATTTCTAACCTGGTTCTCAGCTGTAAATCACCAGCCTCCCCAACAAGAATTGTTACCCCAAAAAACAGGGAAATGGGTAATAGATGAGAGAGAAGAAATCTCAGTTTACACTATGACATTAAATCCATTTCAAGGGAAGTAATTTTACAATCTGGGCTCATGGGGAAAAAGCACTGGTGGACTGCCCCAGACAACAAACAAGTATAGCCTAGACATTTTGCCCTTTTAGAATGAAAGGATAGGTTCCTAGCTGTGTGACCCTGGGCAAGTCACTTAACCCCAATTGCCTAGCCCTCCCCTCTCTTCTGTCATGGAACCAAGTTCCACATCACAGGGGTTAGAGGTTCATGATCTTCCCTTCAGACCAGGGAAGAAGTCTAAATTTTTTCTTTTTCTTTTATGGGGTGTTTACAGTAAAAGAAATTATGTGTATCATATTAAAAGATAAAATGTTAGTATTTCATAATACTATGTGTATATTTTATATATTTCTGAGTTTTTAAGCTTTTCCTGTGTCATCTACTGGCTTTTGTGTGCGCTGTCTGCAACCTCCACGAAACTCCTCAAAAATTCACATTTAATTTTTTGTGTCAGCCCACAATTTATCAAAATGACAATAGGGAAAGTTGTGATTTGAAGAAATATCAGTACTTAGTATTGATTCTAAGAGAGAAGGCAAGGGTTTTAAAAAGTGGTTTTGAGAAAAGGCCAATAGGCTTCATCAGGCTGTCAGAAGGGATCATGATACCCCAAAAATGTTCTGAATCCCTGCTCTAGAGATTTGGACCAGATCTCCTCAGTGGTAACCTTGGCCTCATTGGGATGACATTCCTCGAGTTTCTTTGTGATTGGGTACAGTAGTCAAAAGATGAGTTCCTTCAAAGTCACCATGACCTTCTATTCAGGCTTAGACAACCAGATCTTAAACTCTTACAAAGCAGTTGTCATCAGAACAGTATGGTACTGGCTAAGAGATAGAAGAGTAGATGAATGGAATAGACTAGGAGTAAATGACCTCAAAAAGACAGTCTATAATAAGCCCAAAGATCCCAGCTTTGGGGACAAAAATCCACTATGTGACAAAAACTGCTGGGAAAATTGGAAAACAGTATGGAAAAGATTAGGTATAGATCAACATCTCACACCCTACACCAAGACAAATTCAAAATGGGTAAATGACTTAAATAAAAAGAGTGAAATCATAAATAAATTAGGTGACCATAGAATAGTATATGTGTCAGATCAATGGGAAAGGAAGGAATTTAAGACCAAGCAAGAAATAAAGAACATTACAAAATATAAAAAAAAATAATTTTGGTTATATTAAATTAAAAGGGTTTTGTCCAAACAAAACCAATGCAACCAAAATTAGAAGGGAGGCAACAGAGTAGGGAAAAATTTTTATAACAAAATTCTCTGACAAAGGTCTAATTTCCCAAATACATAAGGAACTAAGTCAAATGTACAAGAAATCAAGCCATTCCCAAATGACAAATGATCAAGGGCCATGAATAGGTAGTTTTCAGATAAAGAACTCAAAACTATCCATAAGCACATGAAAAAGTGTTCTAAACCCCTCCTCATAAAAAAAAAAAACTTCAACTAGCAGAGCAGACAGTTTTCCATGATGCTAAATCATGTATCCAAGCTACTGGTGCCAGAATCAGAAGGAAGTAATGGAAGTCACTAGAGTGTATTGGCTGGGCAAAGCAGTCAGTAAGATGGGAGGGAAAGAGAATCAATCATGCATGGAATGTGGCATTAAGTTCTTATTTCCCTAGGAAAATTACCCAGTGTCTTTGGGACAAGTCGCCTTGGTGGCTGGGGGCTGGGGGGGGGGAGGGGAGTTGGTGGTTGCTGTTGGTGTTAGTATTTTGTTTTGTTTTGTTTTTTAAAGTACCAAGGATGGAATTGTTTCTATGACTCACACCAAAAACTCAGAAAGCTAGAAGTAACCTCCACTGTTGCCTTGCTAAGTGACTCAGTTTTCCCAGATTGAAGAGAAAAGCATTGACCACTCTGAATTTTAGTGAACTGAGCTTTTCCCTTGATTATTTCTTAGCTCCAAGATTTTTTAAATCATCATCATTAATATGTCTACTAATCTAATCGCCTGCCCTGTGCCTGCAATGTTGTTTTAAACCACGTGAACCAAACTCGGTTAACAGATCTGGGATCTCAGATTTGGCTAGGAATTGAATGAAGGTTGCAAAGTCTCTCCCTGGAAGGGTGCTGTCCCCAACAAGAGAGACCTCATTTTCCCTGAGGCAACATGATTGCTGCTATCATAACAGGATGCCCCACATCCTCTTTTCCTGGAGCTCTGCTGTGAGAAACATGTGTCCAAGTTGCTGATGAGATCTTTCCTATATGTTTCATCAAAACTGATGTCAAGTCCAAAGGGCTATGTCAAGGAACTAGCATTAGACAGTGCCCTTTCCACATCTGAAAGCACACACTTAGAAAATGGGGACAAGAATGAATGGGTTTTCCCCTCTGGGGCTCTATGTTCTCAGTTCCTGAAGGACACCAGGAAAGCAAACTTTTAAGAAAATAAATGATTGTCATCCAAAGGTGGGCTGGAATCACAAAGAGGATCTGCCACTCAAACGGTGTGAGTACAAATGTCTGCTGTTCTCTTGCCTCATATCTCCTTTTTACTGTTATTGGAACAATAATTGTTGTTATTGTAATATCCCATTTATGGCAACAATATTGTAACAATATAATAAATGTTACATAGAAATATATTAAATGCTAATGGGATCTGGGGAGGCTAAAGGGGACAGTTCCCACCTTCCTATCTTACTATTTTGATCCCAAAGCCCTATTGCTGAGTGGTTTACAAAGGCTATGATAAACCAAACAATGCCAGGAACTAAATAAAAAGATATAAAAATCATAGTCCTTGCCTTCAGGGAGCTTACATTCTATCAGCAAGATGATGTGTACTTATGGAAATGTAGAGGAACTATATGCAAGATGAATGCCATTCAGTTGTTTTTCAGATGTGTCTGACTTCATGTGGTTTGCCACTTCCTTCTTCAGCTCATTTCATAGATGAGGAAACTGAGGCAAATGGTTAAGTGCCTTGCCCAAGGTCACACAACTAATACGTGTCTGGTACCAGATTCCCTGACTTCAGACCCAACACTATATCCAATGTGCCACTTAGCTGCCCTATACAAGAGGAATACAAAAATAAAATTCTGAGAGGCTGTAGTATCTGGGGTAATCAGGAAAAGCTTCATGGAGAATGTAGTCTTTGAATAGTTTTGTA